>NC_092213.1:8405782-8443345 GCF_043381705.1 Parasteatoda tepidariorum
GGGTACCTTCACAAATATATATATTAACGGATATATGTATTAATGGATACTGTAAAACGATGCATAAAATAAAATAATGAAGACTTACTCTACTGTGCAATTGTTTGAGCTGTTTTTCTTCCATGTTGATTTTATAAATTCTCCTCTTATACCTTAACTATAAAGAAGAAAAGGAAAAAGTCATAGCTAGAAACTTTTAATTTGAATTATTAATTCTATAATAATAGTAGCACAATGTTTATCACATGTATTCGAGTATGGGGAAAAAATAGGAAATTTTATTTCCGAGCAGTTGCTAATTGCAACATTTTGAATAGTAGCCACATTTCAAAGCATGTGGCCACTTTTGAATTGTGAATTTTTTATTGTTGTTATTATTATTATTATAGGACATCTTTATTCTATTCAAGGCCTATTTAGTTTGGAAAAATCTACAAATTCTTTTTACAAGGTAAATAAAAAATTTAAAAAAAAAACAAGCATAAAATGAATTAATTTTCAGATTTAACTAAAATATTCATTATAATTCAATATTTATAAAAAAATAAAACTATAATAAAATAATAGTAATAAAATAATACTAATAATATTATAATAATATAATAATAGTAATAATAATTATATAGTAGTAATAATAATAATAAAATAATAATAATAATTATATAGTAGTAATAATAATAATAAAATAACAATAATAATAAAATACTAATAACAAAATGCACATGCAATGTGTATTGTTATTAGTATTAACAAAGTTATACAATGTTATTAGTATTAACAAAGAAAAAAATTTCGATTGGTTCACAGTTTTTTGTTATTTTTAGTTGCCCTTATGCCAGTAACGACTGTTAATTTTGCTTAAGGCACCAGAAACTTTACTCGGCAAGTAGTTTGAGATACTAAACTTTTTAACTGTAAGAATTTTAGTCTTTTTTTAAAAAGTTTTTAGAACGGTTTAGATATTTTTAAGTCTATTCTTGTGTCAGTATATTAAAAATTTACGTTTCGTATTCATTTATTTATAAATTTTACCTTAATATACATTTTCAACTATTAACTTGATGTAATTATGATTATATTGTAGTTTTCTTACTTCGACGTAAGCCGAATTGTCGGCAAAAGGATAATCCGCCAGAGGGCGCTCTTCGTCCAGAAATTTTCCCGCCCTTCCATTTACTGGAGGACAAAATAATCCATAGTTGAAGCCTTCCTTCAACTCCTAGAAGATAGATTAAACAATCAAAATTAATATATTTATGCACACATACAAGCAATAAATTTAGAGTTTCATAAAAGAAAAAAAATAGATCTTACGGAAGCCGTATAGCACTAAACTGTTCTGAAACTGATAGAAAAAAATTGAATAAATTTTACTAAAAAAATATTTTAATTAATGTAGTCAAAGTATTTCTTGAGAGCGAGTCGTAATTGCATTTAAAAAAAAATCTGATAGTTTATGAAAATCATAATATCCGGGCAGAAACTGCCGAAAAAGATATCTGAGACAAAACAATGTGAATTTACGAAGAAACAACTCGAAAAATCGGAATCGTCAAAAAGTCATTATTTAAAATCACGATTCGAGATTCGCGTGTTGTTATAAATAGTATAGCATTAAAAAATCTCAGGATTTTAAAAATCAGTAGCTATAATAATGTAATAACTGTCACCAGTAATTATAACTGTTGAAAAATTGAACGAAAAGTGATGAAATTATGTCAGTCATTGTGTGATTCGAATTTTCCTCATCGCAGCAATATTAGTGATTACTCAAATGCTTGGTTCAAATTTCGAGTGTCGTAAAAATATCATATTAAATATATCTAAATATTCAAAACCGTAAGAAAAAATAAGTAGCAATAACTGCCGATGCACCACATAGATTTGAAGGAAATCTGCAATCGAGCGCGTTAAAAGTGATGACATGGTAACATGCTATCATGCAACTTTTTAAAAAGTGATCACTCAAATGCGTAAGACTAAAATTATCTCAGAATATCATATTAAATTTATCGAAATCTATACATAATAATAAACGCGGCTGTGTGTGTCTGTCTGTAATCACAATATATCGCCCCAGAAGCCTCACCCAGGCACGAAACTCCGCACATAATTGTGTTTTGACATAATAAAGAAGTATTTATTTTTATTTTTCAAAAATTTGGATTATTTTTTTAGTTATCAGTCATTTTGTAAGAAAATCTATGCTTTTTCGTCTTCAAAAAGCCATATTCAAAAAACTATTAAAAATTGCATATACTTTTCTCCACTCTTATAAATGTATGCTAATGCGAACCTTACAATTGAAATATTAATTTTCGACAACTTAAACCAATAATATACGAAGGAATTAATAATTTAATTGTAAGGTTCGCATTAGTTTACATTTATCAAAGTGGAGAAAAGTTTAACTTTTGTATTAAAAATGTGGCAACATATTCGATACGTAAATAGAACGCTTCGCTTTGATATATTTGTCGCTGTTCATAATTGTTATAATAAGTTTTTCTTCTTCTTTCCACGCTCTATTTTTTTTTTTTAAGCGAAGACGATAATTTTTGTAGCGATATAGAAATAGAAATTGATACCATAAAAAATTATATAGAAATAGAAATTGATACCATAAAAAATTAATTCGTTTTCGTGTTCTTTTCATGTATTTAGCATTTTAGTTTTTTTTTCTTAAGCGTTGTAGCTATATAATATATAAAATAGGAATTTAATTGTTTTTGAAGGAACGATCACACTTACCTTGGATCTCTTTGGTTTTTCTATTCTTTATTTTAACAGTTTTTATTAAATGTAATTAGTTATTTTCAGAAAGTTTCAGTTTGCAGGTAAGCACTTAGATTTTAATATTGAAGTTTCATGATTTGCTTTCATAGTAATTGTTGTTCTAAAGTATTCGTTGACTTCTTAAAAACCCGATTACTGACATGGCAGAACCGCCTTCCAAAAAACTTTGTATTTTGTCAAGGAAAAAGATATTAAGAGATTCTCAAAGAAGAAGAAGGGCCCAAGAAACGTCTGTGGAATGTCAAAGAAGGATGGAACATGACCGAATTTCGACAGGCAATTCTAGAGACCAAGAAGTATCAGAGAAACGTCAAGGAAGATTAGAAGAGGATCGTGTCTCAACTAGCAGTGTTAGGGCCTGAGAAACACCTTAGAAACGTCAAAGAGGATTGGAAGAGGATCGTGTCTCTACTAGCAGTGCTAGGGCCCAAGAAACATAGCGTGGCGGACAGCTGGCCGCCTTAGGCGGCTAGTTTGTAATAAAATCTTCACTCGTAGATGACGTCATGATGTGTTTCGCAGATAAAAAAATTATTCTTATTTTATAAAATGAAATTATAAATAAAAAAAACACCAAATTTGGAGCAAAAGAGCAATTAAATCTTCGGGGGGGAGAGGGCGGTTGATTTTAAAATTAATTTTAATGTTATCAATTTGACTCAAATTATTTTTGCTACAGTGATTGAGTTACAGTGGAGAAAAAATTAAAAAAAAAACATGATCTTATGACTCATGACCGCAACTTTATGAAACATGACTTATGCAACAGAAAACACGAAATTGTTTCCCATTGACAAGATCAAAAAAGCACGCCAAAGACTGGCTAAAATCAAAGTAATATTCATTTTTTCCCTGATTGTCCCGATGTTGAGTTAATATGACTTCCTGCTTGATGATATCTTGGCGATTTCCTCCAGGCAGTCAATAAAGATTAGTATTTGAGTGTTTTATGGCTTTTGAATAAAACAATGCATCGAAAGCGACCTAAAATGTAGCGAAAACCTCTTGAATTTGGTACCATGGTAACGCAATTTCATGTTTCGTCAATTTGTCAATTTTATCTAAGCATTCAACCAATACAACCTCGCATGTACCGTATTCTCCTAATATAACACCGGGAGGCTTTTTCTGATTCTTGGTTAAAGCTGTCTCTTCGTGGCCATTGTATTGAGAGCGGTAATTCGCTACAAAAAAGAAAATTCGCTACAAACTCTGATTCGCTGTCTCTTTTCGCTACGAACTTTATACCTCTTCTACTCTCTTACAAAAATTATTTGATGAAGATCAACTCAAAAATAATCATTGATGATTATTTTCGTTCAAAAATAATGAAGTCAAATCAAAAATAATCATGATGATGATTATTTTGTTCAGAAGTAATGAAATCAAATCAGAAGTAATCGTAACGATTATTATTTTTGATCAAAAATTATCATCAAACGTAAGTTTTGATGATTAGAAAAAACGTTGGTAAGAGTGTAATGAAAACACAGATAACTATTTTGAATGAAATAAAATAAATTCGGATGCTCCAATTTCGAGTACTTTTTGATCAGCAGTACAAAACTTCTCATACAACGAGTACTTTTGATGACGAAAATAAGAAAAATGAGAATGAAAAAAAATAAGAGATAAAAAAATGTGTCTTACTTTCGGAAGAGCTGCCAAAATTTGATTCTTTACGTCCCATATTAGTTCTTCTCGGTTGAACTGCATACATTTCTGCAAAAATTTATTTTAAAAAATTTAAAAAGTATTTAACACAAAATTCATTTTTATTTCAAATTATAACCCGTTTTATGTAATGTTACACCTGCTATTGGGAAATCTAGACCCTTCATATGGGTTGGAATTTTTGAAAAAATTGAATCAAAAAAAATATACACATCAGATTTAAAAAATCAATATTTTAGTGAAAAGGAGCCAAAGCAACATCCAAATCTATTGAGACTTTAATGACAAAGGCGGGGAGAAAAACCATCGAATTTAGTTTGATTATCCACGAATATTGCTGGTAATCGGCTTTTAACTTTCTGATAATCCTTTCTAATATATATATATATATATANCCTGTTTTATTCATGATTCAGTGATTATATATATGACAGTTCAAATAAGACATACTTTTAATATACTAATTAATTTGTGCTAGATTTTAGTTTTAAAATTTGGAAATAAAATTTGTATTTCTTTTAAGCTTACCCTCCAATTAATTTAAATTTTATTAACTTTTATTTCAAACAGAATAATAAAAATATTTCTTGATGAAAATTCTTTTTCCTAATCATATATTCAATTTTTTCTATTAATAATTAGGCTTGACAGTGATAAAATATATTGTCCGCCCAACTTTGATTTAGAATTTTATTAGTGTGGTTTAAAAAATTATCTTTAAACCCGATACAGAGAAGAAAAGAAGATCGAAAAAATCTTCCCATTTTGGAACAAATATTCTACCACAGGTAAATAGTTTTTTTTATATAGCAATATTCACTATTCGTCTAAGATGCTATTTGTAACGGCACTATTTTTTATAAAATTTCTTATTAAAGTTACTTATAATTATAACTATATATACTTCTAATTACAATTACACACACTTCTAATTAATATTAATCAACAATATAAATAAATGCTGGAATATTAATCTCAAAGTATAGAAAAAAAACTATTAAATTTTCTGAAAGGCCCCTACCTGTACGACAAGTTCAGGAACGTATATTTGCAGAGAGACCAGCTGTTCATCACTAGTTTGGCTGATGCTGTCCTCCGCTGTATCCATGGCAACGGCCTTCATGGCCTTACCCCCTGGCGGCACTGTAAAGAAAAAAAGAGTCAACATTTGAAACATCCAAAGACAAATATTTGGCACTTCATTATATTCCAAGTATTCAGAGAAATATTGGGTTGTTAGGACGCAGGAAAAATAGACGTGATTTTATTTGAATCGATAAAAGAAGGACTCTGATTTAAAACTTTAACGACAAGTAAAATACAGATTCTAGCACGATTTTTAAGTGTTTTAGTTTTCTAACATCACATTTTTAAGCAGGCCTTTCTGTAAGAAATTAACTATAGATTCAGAACAAATTTAAATCGCAAAAGAATTTTAGTTTATGATAAAATATCTGTTGAACTTGGTAGGTAGCTGCTTTTTCTTTTCTAGCGAATAAGACTTAACAGTTTTTCTATAAAAATAAGGCGTTACGGTCACCAAACCCCGTAGTGGCGAAACTTTCTACAAAAACAAAGAACATTTTCTTAATAAGATGTACATAGCTGGAGCAACTTCATGCAAAAACATTTTGTTATATTAATAGAAAAAAAAGAGAGAGAAAAATTACCTAGATTTAGAAGGAAATAAAAGTTACTTGAAAAGCAGTAAACTTAGGAATATACACTGTAAAAAAAATTTCTTAAATTTAAACCGAAATATGCCAAAATAGCTCCAAAACAAATATAGTCAAATTTGAAAACCTGATGTGTTCATTATTGAGTATAGTGACAGACTAAAAAGGCTCAATAATAAATACCTGTTCGGTAAATGCTCAATAAGGAATACATGGGGTTTTCAAATTCGACTATATATGCTTCGGAGCTATTTCGACAGGTTGTTGCTTAATTGTGAGAAACCATTTTTCTTTTTTTTTTACAGTGTGGATTGCGTGGCTCAATCGAAAGAATGAGAAGTAATTTTACTTCTTAACAAGACTTGTTCTGTTACAACAGATGGTTTTTATATCTCTTGAATTAAGATTTTTATATTTTTAAAAATGTCATTATAAATGCTAAGATTCATATCTGGCAACATTTAAGCTCTTTCTTTTTCATCTACTTCTTCTTTTCTCTTTTTGCAGTTTTCGCGTTTGTTACCTCAAACGCGATCTTATAAAATAAAAATTCGGAGAATTTACTTCAAAAATGGATGCAACAAAAGAAAAATTAAAAAAAGAAAGGAAAAATTAAACAGATAATAAGCACTTAAATTGCACACATTGAATTACGCACACATTGGAATTTTGAAAGAAAAAAAAACTCGTGTGAGGTTTAAAAATAAACATGGTTTTTCCAAACGTCAAATTTTAATTCCTTAGTTAGATTTTCGCAAGCTGAAGAGCAGCCTGAATGATAATTTTTAATACAGGTCTAGCAGTTGAAAATTCTTAAACTAATTTTTGGGTGTAAACGTTTCATCCTATTCCCTTACATTTTGCCATTCACTTTCATAATTTCAAATTTCTAAGTTTAATGGTTTTTGCGCAGCATAGCAAAATGCTGTATTATGTTGAGCACCCAAAGCAGCGTTGTTGGAAGTAATGACTTTTACAATTATTTTAATGTAAAAATAAGTTTAATAGTTTTTTTTGCACTTACAAAATTTTTTAAATGATTTTGATCTAGGGAGAAGAAAATTTTTGACTTCTTTATACTTAAAGTAAAATTCTTCAATTTTAAAATACTTTCTAGAGACAATTTTAAAATTATTTCTGGGGCGTATATAAAAAATAAAATTTGTATAAATTTAGAATTTTTATTGTTATTTGTTGGCACCAAATGTTTTGCAACTAGCTATTTTTTATTGTTTTGATGCTTCAAAATTTGATTATTATTAATGTAATAATAAATTTTATCTATTTAACAACGAAAATTATTCTCAAATTATAAACAATTTTGATCATGAAAGAAGACAATTGTAAATTTCTGCAAATCAATCTGCAGTCAGCAAATCAAAATTTAATATTATGTTGAGCGCCCAAAAGAGCTGTGTTGGAAGTAATGGCTTTTACAGTTTTTTCAAGGCAAAAATGCATTTAATAAACTCTTTTACACCTACAAAAACTTCAAATGAATAATTTTGAATTGAATTTTAAACTAGAGAAGAAAATTGTAGATTTCTTAATACTTAAAATGGAGGAAAATCTTTTAATTTTAAAATAACTTCTGCGCAATATATAAAGAATACGAGTTGTTTATAGATAGAAAGTTTTTATTGTTATTCGTTTGCTTCGAATGTTCTAATGTAACTAGCAATTTTTACTTTTTGATATGGCGATAATTAATTAATATTAATTAAATACTAATTTCTTTTATTCACATNTTGCTTATAGATAGAAAGTTTTTATTGTTATTCGTTTGCTTCGAATGTTCTAATGTAACTAGCAGTTTTTACTTTTTGATATGGCGATAATTAATTAATATTAATTAAATACTAATTTCTTTTATTCAGCATTGAAAACTACATGTAAATTTTAAACGATTAAGGTAATAGACTAACTGAAATTCGCATATAAAATGTATGTGGCTATGTATTATTTATTCATGAAACACCTCTGAATACAAAATTCCTTAAATTATTTTTTTTACAGTTCACATTTCGATTCTTTTTTAACGTTGAAAGAAAGAGCATGACAAGCCATCATACTTATCAAACATTACAATTGAAAATGGGCAATTTGTGAAGCATGGGTATACCGTTCCATTCCTTGTTGCCATATCCCGAAACTGAAACTTTTTCATAAAATACGAATCAAAACAAAAGTCATTCCGTTGAAATGGCATTGAAACATTTTGAGGGAAGAGGGGTGATGTAAATAGGATTTAATGATACATATGAATCCATCAGAGATCATCTCCCCAAGGAACAGTGTAGAGAGGGTTTCTTATATCGCATTTTTAGTTTCCATTGATCTTTAGCGAATGATGCATTATGGGTATTTGCGGTAGCGAGAAATCGATGCTAAGCATCTGTGCGGAGGGACATAAAAAAAGAATAAAAACAACAACAAAAAAAAACAGCATATGTCAGGAGACTTAATAAACCGATATATAGAGAGTACGTTTATTCGTTACACGAATATTCAGAAACAGATGCGACATCTTCTTTTTTGGCACTGTTTGGCGAAGAAACTAATATTGTAATTGACAAACATAAAAAAGGATTTTATTGAAGTCTTAAAAGCATTGTTGAAATCCTGTTTTATTCATGATTCAGTGATATTATTTTCTTGAGTAAGGAATTCTTAGGGTGAATATATAAATAGTTAATATGTATATGTATATAAAAAAAACATTTCTTATGTTTTAAAAAAGAGAAGGTTTAGATATGACATTTTCGTTAAACATTTAAAGGTAAAATAGATATTCTAGTTTCATTTAGTTATTCAATTGCATGTTATAAAGAATTAGTAAAGAAATTCGAGATGTATCTAATTTTATTTAATAATTTGGAAATTGCTTTCAAATGAAAAAAGAACCCCATATAATGAGCAGATCTTAACAACCATTTTCAGTTTATTACTGTGAAAATACAGTTAATTTAATAAAATAAAATATTTTTAAATGAATACTAAAAATGTTTTAAAAATACTCGAAATTAGTTAGTATTTTAGTCACACCAAAATCAAACTATAAAAAAATTCAATCTAGAAATTAAAGACATTAAAATACATTTAAAGTGATATATTATATACTCAAAAGTTAATATTATTGAAAATAAAAATTCTTATGGGCATCAAAATTCAGTTTTTGCAATCTTTATATCATGATTTTTTTGCCTTGATATTTTTTAGCATTGCTGAATTATATCAAATTTTAATCAAGTTTTTACTTACTTTTTTTTAAATATTTTAATATCCTTAAAGGTTTCAACATTTAAAAGAATCCTTAAATACTTTCTCCAAGTGTAAATCAATTATAAATTATTATTAAAATTAAACAATTTGCAAAATAACCAGTTTATACCCGACTACACCAGTTTTACACAAAAAGTTCTATAGTATATTAAAAATCAATATTATACAATTATTTTGGCTGCATCGATTTTATCGAACAATTTAAATTATGTTGGGACATCTGCTATCGAAGGTAAAGTTTTAAATGTAAACTGGAAAAACTTTTTCGATAAATAGATACGATTGTTCAATTAGAGAATAAAAAATTAACTTCGAAACGCCATTTTCCCTTAACTCAAAAAGATTATTAAAAAATATAAACCCATGTACGTTTTCATCAGATAATGGGCAAACTCTTTGAATCGAATAGACTTGTAAAATACTTGATTGCTTTACCGATATTTTTTTCACGCGAACTCGTAAATGACATAATAAAAAAAAAGTTCTACAAAGAAAATGTCATTAATTATCAATAAAAAGCTGTCAGGGAAAAAAATGAGCAGAAAATGAGATTTTAAATGAATGACAAATGACTAGAAATAAATGAGTAATGAATTGTGAAGTTTACAGCGTATTCATCAATTGCATGCAGTTGAAATGTTAATGAATACTTGCAAAAATAAAGACTTAAAACAAAATTTTTAAGATTAAAAAATTAAAAATTGGAGAATGAAATGTATTATAAAAACTGGCGTCTTTGAAAGATTAGAAGATAAAGAAAACGAAATTTCTTTTATCAAATATTTTCCATGTGTTCAGCTTTACTTTTGAAACTTTCTTTATTCCTATATATTTATAAAAATTGAATTTTTTATTTCCGACATGACTAAAAATATTCAAGATGTTAGAAATTTGTATCTTTAAATGCTGTAGATTTAATAAACGTTTTAAAAATTTATACATAACTTAAATGCTCTTACTTTTTGTTTCCTTTTTCTGATATTCGGTTTTTCAGAAACAAAGTAAAAATCCCTAAAATTAATTTAAAATATGTCTAACATTAAATCAAAAAATGTCTAAATTAAACTTTAAAAATTATTTAATGTCTGAAATTAAATCAAAAAATGAAATCAAGTACCTATAAGAGAAAAGTACTGCAAGTGAATTTTAAAGAAACGAATTAAGTCACATATTTTGATATATTAAATTTTTTTTTTATTTCCTGTTGATGTTTTTATTTTCTGCGGAGTAGTCCCATTAAAGCAACTATTTAAAATAATTAAGCCCAAAAATATTAAGTTCGAAAAATTGAATGAAGCAACATGTTTAAAATTTGTTTTCTAAATAATAAACACTTTATAAAATTACTGATTCGATTATGATTTTCATTTGTAAGAGAAACAATTTAAGAGTTGGTTTTTGTAAGAAAATTAACTCTTTGACGCTCATGGGATGCGGTGTATCTTTTTTTCTGACATTCTAATTAATAAGAAAAATATATTTTGAAATTTTTAATTATAAAAAAACAGTCTAATAATTGTTTAAAAAAACTGTAAATGGAAAAAAAGTGGTTTTAATTTCTTTTTTATATTCAAAAAGTTATCAAGAATTAATCGATTGAAATTTATTATCAAGATTGATTTTATCAAGAATTATTTTTGTAAATTGAAGAAATTTCAATGATAAATAACTGTTTTTCTTAGATCTAAATAACTACAATTAAGTGCAAATTTGAAATATCATTGTTTGAAAGATTTTACCTTCGAAAAAGTTACCGGTATTTCATGCTGAATTTCATGACTATAAATTATTAATCTGTGTAATATAAAAAAAATTCTTATTTTGTCCTAAATTAATATAAAATAATGTAAAAAATACGTAAAATATGTTTAATAAACTTTCTGCTTTTAAGAGTTTAGATTGATTACCCTAAGATTGATTACCAATCTGCGTTAAGATTGATTAACGAAAAAAAATCATTAAAATCTTTAAAAACTAGTTTTAGAAAATGAAGCTGAAATTTAAAAGTAAACGGCATTGAACAGTCTTCTTTTTACTTACTTTCTTATCAATAATAATAATAGTTATTAACAACAATAATCAATTATACAAGAAATAAGAATTTATAAAAATAATATTAAAAAGTCGTAATAATTTAACTCTTTCTGTTCACATTGAAAAAAACTGATGAAAGAATAATAAATACTACTTCTTGCAGACGATTTTCTTCTACAGTTAAGCAAAAGTAAAAAAATTTTATTTCGCATTTGATTTGTTAAGGGCATGTCAGCCTAAGACGCGCCATTTTTATTGGTTCAATTAAATCCAAAGCTCTTACAATGTCATATAGTTGTTCCTTTTTCAAGAACGAATGTTCTCCTTATCGAAATATGTCACCAAACCTAGGATTCCAGCGAGGCTTGAAACTATAAACTTTTTTTAATAATTCTATGATATACATCGGAGAAGATAGCATGAAGTGAATTTCTGTCTGATGTGTTTAACTTTTAAATGCATTTCTACAGTTCTAAAAGCATATTTGTATAATTTGGTAACGCAATAAAACAGAACTATATGCAGTACCGGTTGATTACTTAAATCCTATACCGCAATGGTCTTTTCTTAACTTGCAATGGATTATAATGATTTTCATGAAAGGGAAATTACCACGCCGAATTAACGATTTCTATAAAAGTTTCTTTTTTTCTAAGTATGAAACTTTTTGTCCGTTCTAATGCCCAGATGAATCCTTCTGGCCAGAATGTATATTTAGCTTAAAATTATAGCTTTGTTTCTAGCATAAGACTAAACTCTGGCTTTTTAATTTTTCATAGCAAAAAACAATGGTAAGGATATTTTTCGTAGGCTTTGCCTTTCCGTGAAATTACGCTTCTTAATAAATATTTTGTTATTTTTATAGCTGTTGCAAAAATGCAGTAATTTTCTTTTTTGCTATGTAAACTTTTGCCTAATCTTTTATCAATGCGATCCATGTTAATTCTAAAAATGGCGCTAAACATCAATGTAAAAAAAAAGTTACAGTTTTGTTGAAATTAAAAACCTTTGTTATTAAATTATTTGAAGATTAAAAATTGATTAAATTATTTCTGAAATTGATATTAATTATAATTATTGCAATTATAATTATAATCAGTTTAATCATTATATTTAAAATAATTCTAATTCTAATCATTATAATTATGATCATTATACTTATAATAATTATATAATCATTATAATTATGATTATTATACTTCTGATGATTATGATTATGATCATTTACTTTTAATAATTATATAATCATTATAATTATGATTATTATACTTCTGTTTATTATAATTATGATCATTCACTTATAATGATCATAATTATAATCATTATAATTATGATTATCATAATTATTATAATTACGATAAAAATACTTATAATTATAATAATTATTATAATTATTATAATTACATTAAAAATACTTATAATCATAATAATTATATTTATAATAAGCATAATTCTAGTGATTATAATCATTATAATTATAATAGTTGTAGTTATGAATTATTAATGTTTTTATTTTATTTTCCTTAATGAATGAAAACAAAAAAAAGGCTTAAGATCTTAAAAATAATAGAGTGGAATCGAACAGACCATTTAACTAATATTAAATTTATGTCAAATATTATGATTATGAAAAAAAAATTAAAAAATCCTTTATTGCATATCAAACTAGTTTTTATAATCGAACTTTTTTCATAAATACTATGCAAACGTAATGTAAAAGCTTTAAAAAATCAGTGAAAGAAGAAAAATTCACCATCTAACAAGTTCTTTGACTCAATTTTTTTTTATTTCACTTCAGTTATTAAACTTCGAAACATTATTTTTTTAAGCCTTTAAAAATAATTAACGTAAAATGTTTGTTGAGTAAAAAAAAATTTACTTTAAAAAAAGAAAATTCCCGTTTTCAAGTACAATTATTTATAAAGTGGTTTCGTTAATTGTTAATAGACTTACTAAATCCAGGGAAATAAAAGTTTGGAAGACGATAAATAAACAAAAAGAAACTTTTAGAAATCTTTTTTTTCCCCAGTTAAATCGGAGTTGTTTCATTTTCTCTGTTGACATTGCGAACGTGTTCAAATGCTTTTTGGAATGGACTCGTTTAAGATTAATGGACACTCTTATTTTCCCAGTTTAAACATTATAAATTTATTTTACAACTTTTTATGAGAAGTTTCAACATTTTTAAAGCAATTTAATGTTTATTATAAGTAGGGAAAGTACTTCAATCTATAAAAAATGCACGATCATCAGCATTTTGTAACTGATAATAATAATTTATAACCAAGATTCAAAATTTATTTATTTTTTATACAAAATACTCTTTTTAAAATCTTGAAAAACAATAAGCTTAAATTATTGTTCTAAAGATATTGAATATCGAAATGAAATGAGAATACAAGCTCGATATAATGAATCGAGCATAATACGAAAAGTCCGCTATTGCGACAAATTCCCAAGTCATCGTCAAGATGCACTATTAGAATTTTCAGTCTGAAATAACAATGAAATAACTGGCAGAAATCTGTGCAATTAACCGTAAAGTTTAAAGTAAAAAACATTATTTTCCCCGTTACGTTTACAACTATGTGGCTAACAAGCTTAAAATGCAAAATTATAGAGTTTTTTAACCATTTACAATTCTTTGAAAGTCTGGAGCCAAAACTGGCTAAAATAACCCTAAATGAACCAAATGCATATGATCTTAATGTAGGCTTTCTCATTTTTGGAGTTTATATTTAACTAGACCCTTTAAACTATGTATTAATTAAAAATAACACATAGTTTTTAGAGATTTTTTAACAAGAAAATGGGATAGATATTATACCGCAGTTTCTTCAGTATATAGAAAATTCTTTTTAAATAATACGGTTTGTTACTTGGTTCGAGGAATTTTTTCAAAAGGAAACTAAGTTTTAATACTAATTTTCCTTTACATTTAATACTTCTTTCTTTGTGCTAAATTATACACGAAGTTATACTTACAATTTAGCTCAGCATGATGTTTCAACAAATGTATTTATAAACTGTAAAGTATGGAAAATCAACATCGAAAAAA
This sequence comes from Parasteatoda tepidariorum, assembly GCF_043381705.1. Taxonomy (NCBI): domain Eukaryota; kingdom Metazoa; phylum Arthropoda; class Arachnida; order Araneae; family Theridiidae; genus Parasteatoda; species Parasteatoda tepidariorum. The sequence goes on from NC_092213.1 coordinate 8,420,303, forward strand.
AAACTAACTAAGAACAGCTATTTACGTAATTCGAGAAAAGTACACCCTAATTCATCAACTTGTTTAGAGATAAAAATATTCAAATACCCCTAGTAAACTCTGTTCACAAATATTTGCCGTAAATCTAAGGAAGAAGATGTATTTTTTGTTTCTTAGAGCACACACTACGTGCCATATCTTATTATATTGAATGGAAATTACTTGCGGTGTTAATAATAAATCGATTATATTAGGGCAAAAATAATTAGTTTCTTTAAACTGGTTCTAGAATAAAGAAAATTGGTAAATAATCTCCTGGAAAAAAAATTCAATAACAAAATGCTAAAACTAAACGTAAAAGAAAAATAAATGTATTGTCCATGATTAAACAGAGTACTAATTGCATCAGACAAACAAGATTAGAGCTGGATTAGTATGCCAGTTAAAATGCGTTTGCATATATTCGGATGTCCAAAGTGCTACTTGCCATTGTTATTTTCAGTTCAATATTTAGCTAAAGTTAAATAGCCAAATAGTGGACAACTTTAGATGTAAGCAGTTATATAAAATTGAGGTAACTAGTGTTATATATTTTTAATTATTCATTGTATGAATAACCAGATTCAAGATATATTATAGTGGGGCACATTTTTTGTTGCATTTATACAAATACTTGATCGTGCCGAATTCGGGTGAGGATATTTCAAATTTGAAATTAGTTCTACTCCGAAAGCTGCAGCGATTCTTTAAAGTTGCATTTTTAGTCTATATTTCGGCAAAATGTGCAAGTTTAAAATTGTTATGTATACGATGGGATCTCATAAATGTTTCGACAAACTTCTAGAGAAGTTAGAGCACATCATCAGGATTAAAATTGCATAGGAAACTATGCTCGGAATATCGTCGTGCGCCACTAGTAGTACTTCCCTCTTAGCACACTGAAAAACAATTTACAGCAGGAAAGCTCTTCTAGCGGCGAATGAGTACATTTTCGGGCATGAGTTATTTTACAATTTTAATCCTGTTGATGTTCTCTAACTCCCCTAGAAGTTTGTCCAACACTTATGAGACCTCATTTTATATATAACGTTTTTAAACGTGTACATTTCAACAAAATGCAGTCTAAAAATGTCATTTTTCTTAAATTAAAAAAATTTAACTTGGAAATAGAAACTGATTGCAGATTTGAAATCAGCGATACGAAAGTATATAACATCTGTGAAAAAAATCTAATGCAAAAATCCTCACTGCAATTTATTTTCATTGTTTGTTTACTTTTATTTAAAAGCAGTCTCCTATTTAAGATGATCTAACTAAAGAAGATTTTTATTTTTCAAATTACATTAGTTTAACATTGCAAGCATATGTTACATTTAATCCCGTTTTGTGAACTTTCCCGTTTCTTGCTGAACAGTATCAACCATGTAATTTATAAATGGGTCATAACTTGTTGTTTTTAATTGCACCTTCACGATTCATTCAAATCTGAAACAAAATAGGTTTCATACAGTCAATTATGAAATTAAATGCTAAAAGATCTCTTCGCAGCATTGTACAAACTTGCTAATGCAAGTTTTCGCTATTTAGTTCAGGTTACCTCCTTATATACTATAAAAAACTTCAGATCAATTATTACGATATAAAGTACCGGTGATTTAAAGTAATTACGATATATACCAGCACTTTGATTGCCGCCTCCGAGGTGCCGCATTTGTATTAAGAGAGAGAAGTATAATTCTACTATAAAGTTAATTCTATTTCATTAATTCATAGACAGTTAGGATGCAGTAACCTCTTGAAATCTCTTAAGGACAACTCTATATTTTCAACACTATGCTTATAAATGACAGCTTTTTTTTAAATAAATTAATCTGTAGAAAAATCGATTAAAATTAATTACTCTTTCTTTTAAAAACATCACTAGATTTAAATCAACCAATCGAGAACATATTACTGAATAGCGTAATCAAAACACGCTGGCACTGTGTCTATTGTAATAATTTTAGATTTTGATATTCCGTGTAATCCATAATAATATCATCATGTTTACGATAAATCTTGATATTGCTTGATAATTCCTGATATTGTATGACAATTCATGTTATTTTATGATAATTCGTGATATCGTATGATAATTCATGCTAATCATGATAATTCGTGATAATTCATCATGATAATTCATGATAATTTTGATAATTTGTGATAATCATGATAATTCGTGACAATTCATCATGGTAATTCATAATAATTCCCTAAATATTTTTTTTAAATCTTAAACTTATGCTAAACTAAACAAACTTCAACTTTCCAAAAGCGAAAACTCGTGCATAAAATGTATAGCCCCTCCATCTTAATTTTATTTTTTATTTTTTTACTTTTTTAAAAAGAAATTTGAATAATTCTTTATTCCATTTCTATCTCATGAGATCTTCTTTGAACGAAAGATTAAGACCAGCATGAAAGAAAAAAATCGAAAAAAAGTAAGGGGAGATCAACTCATTTATTATTTTTTTTCTTTATGGAAAATAGTGCATTTCTGATTTAAAAATGCGTATAACTGCTTTCAAAGGTGAATAGAGGAAGAGGGATTATATATATTTCTCTATCGTGGGAGGGAAGCTCAAGGGGTCTTGAATCGAATGCAATGAATTTGCATTCCATTTATTATAGAGCGGTGATTCTTCCCCAGGTAGAGCATAACCATCATTTTTTGGTGAGGAAAGCACGGAAAATTTAAAAGCTTGTAGAAGTAGTGTTCTATATTGTTCCATAAAATATTTATTGCCATGGTTTTGATGCATGAAATATAAAGGATTTCTATTGATTTAAAGAAATGTGATTTTTATTTCGAAGAAAACTTTTTTGAATGGAAATTTCATTGTAGTAATATAAGTTTTGAGGACTCTTAAAATCTTGCTTATTGCGGTGAATTTATGGACTAATATTAGAGACATTTTAGATCAAAATTTCCTTACAATAAAATCATTTTTGAAGGCTTCAAAACTCTTATTTATTTAGGCTATATTTCAGGTATTCTATTAAACATTTTATTACAGTAAAACTATTTTTGAGGGATTTAGAACTTTCAGTTATTTTCGCAACCAAATCTATCCTTACAGTAAAATTATTTTTGAGGGATTCAAAACTTATTCATTTTGGCGATATTACAGGTATTTTATTAAATCTATCCTTACAGTAAAATTATTTTTGAGGGATTCAAAACTTATTTATTTAGGCGATATTTCAGGTATTTTATTAAATCTATCCTTACAGTAAAATTATTTTTGAGGGATTCAAAACTTATTTATTTTGGCGATATTTCAGGTATTCTGTTAAATATATCTTTACAGTAAAATTATTTTTTAAGGAACTCAAAACTCTTGTTTATTTTGACAATACTTTATGTGCTCGATTAAATATTTTGTTATAGTAAAAATATTTTTTGCAGTCTTCTCAACTCTTATCTATTTTGGTAATATTTCAGGTACTCTACTAAATATCTTCTAACAGCAAAACTGATTTTGACGGATTCAAAATTCTTATTTATTCAGGTGATATTTTAGGCATTCAACTACATATTTCATTACGACAAAATTATCTGCTACGGACTTCAAACCTCGTATTTATTTTTACGATTTCGCAGCCAAATATTCTATGTATTTAGCCATTGGAATAATGCAACTTTTAAATAAGATAATTATATAAATAAGATGTAAATTATTGAGATAATAAGAAACGAATGAAGCATTTAACTAAATCTGATTCTAAGAACAAATGCGAACTTTTACTTTAAAACGCAAGTTTCATTAAAAGCGTGTACATTTCAGATTGTTTGTTGTAAAACTTGGATCCACTGTTACAAAAAATGTTCTTAAGTATGTAGGTTTTGCAAAACATGTATATTATTTTAAAAAAACGCGATTTTTAAGTTATTGCTAATAAAGATTTGTTTTAAAAAATATATAATATTTCCTATAAAAGATATAAATCTATTATTTAAAGCATAAAAAAAAAGAAAACAATTCTTTAAAAAGAGCACTTGAAATTACTTTAACTTCTAAAAAATTGGGATTCTTCAAAAAAAATCCCTTTAAGTTCATAAATAAAAATTGTTCATTCAGAACATCGAATTTCAACTTAAAACGAACATTTAGAGTTGTTCGCGCAGCACTTTTTCTACACATTTAATACATTTCAGCTTTAGATTATTCCGAAAGTCACTTAAAAAATAATTTTTTCATTAAAAGTACCTTTATTTAAAGGATATTCTTTTTTTTCATACCTTTATTTATTCTACTAAACTTTCAGTTAGGGTTAATAAAATGAAACTTAAATTTCAGACATCCAGAAAGTATTTTTTGTATAAAATATTTAGCATTGGAAAATATATTGAAATGAATTTAATTACAGTTGTAAATTAATTTCTCGGGTATTAGTAAATTAGTTTTGATTTCATTCCACCTATATAGCATGTCAAAAAATTCGGAATTAAAAAGAGGAATTACATAAAATGAGTTCTCAAAACAACTTTAATTTCGATATATTTTAAAATTTATCTCCGCAAAAAAGGATTGTAATACTATCAGTATAAACGAAAATGTTCAGAACTATAAGCTTCTACTACCGGGGTAGCCTGGTTGGTAGGGCGCTTGGCCCATGTCCAGGAGATCGTGAACTCGATCACCACCTGCTGAAGACTCCCATTGCAGTAAATAGTGACTGGTGCACTTTAAATATGTCGCGTCACAATGATGTTGCCAAAACAAATCATAACTTAGGAGTGAATTGGAGATTGATTTTTCTCCAGTACAGGTCAAAATTATGATCTGTGAATGAATGAATGGATATATGAATGGGTTCACCCTATGAACGGGCAGTGACGTGTGTGTGGTTGGTTGAAGTCGTATTCTTGGTCATAGATGGTTCCATCGAAAGCAAGAAACGCACCCTCTGCCTTAAATTTTCTTTCCAATTACCAGACCTGCTGGTATTGACACTTGGCAAGTGGCACTTGAAGCAACAAAAATACGAATTTTGCTTCGTTTAATTAAGCATCATTAAGTGAATCTTTGTGGTCCCACGAAACGAGATAGTATCGACATTTTTCTTGTAAAATATACAAAAAGCAAAGGAAAAGGCTAAAAAATGAAGAAAAAGCTTTAAAATAAAATTAAATAAGCTTTAAAATGGAAGCTTAAAAAGGAAAAAGCTTTAAAATAAAAATTTAAATTTAAATTTGATGAAAACTTTTAGGATTATTGGAAATAGTTTACACATAAATTTGAAATGTATATTTGAGGTTGTTTTCTTTTTCATGCATGTCACATAAAAGGGTGTTAATGTAAAAATGTTAATTTCTAATAGCCTTGATATTTCATGGGTATCTAAATATATTTTTAAGTAACGATAACTTAGAAAATTTAGAATAAAAGAGTAGAAACAGTGACATTAACACATAAACAAGTTTTGTTTATGCATGAATTGAAGATTAATTTATGCATTTCTTTCCTTTCCTTTTACAACACAATCGTATCGCAACTTAGAACTCATAGTAATCATAACAGTCTTTGAGGTTACGTTATTTTCGTACTGAATACGATTTTGAAATAGTTCCGAAATATGAAGTGAATATAAGGGTTCTTTATTACCATCGCAAAAAAGGAATATAAGGGTATGGTGAATTTAGGGTGAACTCCTTTCTTGTCAGCAGTCAGTTCGTAAGAGCAAATCTTGAAGTATATCAATTTCTGACAAGATAGGATGCTTAAATTTTACGTGAAGCTCCCTGTAGAATTTAAAAAAAATTATTTTGCCCAGATTTTTCAAAATTAGGATTTATCGTAATTAAACCTCCGAATGAAAATTGCAAAAAATTTTTGACGAATATTTTTTTTATAATTGTCGCTGAACAGCCGACATAATTTTGGGGCTTAAGGCTACGAATGTTCAACACCGTATCATTGTAATTTCAAACCCAATTCAAAGGACTAGGGAACTCCCGGATCAATTATTAAGAGAAATTTGTCAACGTGGAGGACTTTTAGATGAAACTAAACCGCATTTGCGTTAAATGAAGTGGAAAACTACGAAAACCTCACGGTCAACCTGATCGCCCTCTAACTCATGATCTGTATACCACTGCTAATCTATATATATATTTCTCTTACACGGCACCAAAAAAAAGCCTCATTACAACTCCCTGAATGGCAACGTTAGAAAATCGACCAATGATTGCTGCTAAAAATGTCACATGCCAAATCTAGCTTAGGGGGCTCAACATATAGCGCTTTTAAAAACGGAAACAATAGCCAGAGTGAGCATTATCAGGTTGTTCAATTCAGATTCATGCCCTAAAAACATGATAATATTTAATTTAAACTCAATTAGGAATTAATTAGGCTGGCCTTCTCCATGACTATAAATAAGTCACAAGGTCAGACTTTTGAGAAAATCAGTTTAGTATTGACTAAACAAGTTTTTAGTCATGGACAACTTTATGTTGGCCTGTCAAGAGTTAAGTCATTTGACAGCCTTTCAGTAATTGCTCCAAGATGCCAAATCTATAATTGTGTTTTCAAAGAAATTCTAAATGCTTAGTGTTAATTTCTTAGAGCTTTGCAGAAAAAAATGTTTTTTGGAAAAAATTTAATTGAAACTTCTATTGGCAGTAAGCAAGGGGAACTGCCAAAATCAAAACTCCCCGATTAGAAATGCAGCATGGCGACCTCCACGTGGTATTTCTCGGGTAATGCTAACAGCCATGCATTTTAATTTATTGTATGTAAAACATCCTTATTTTGTTCTAAAATGTTATGTACTTTATCACAAATGTTAATTAATATAGAAATTGATTTCAATAATGCTGATCACCAAAAAATATTTCATTTGGCGATAAAACAAATTTTTGTGTTCTTGAAAATGAAAGACTTTTTGAGGGTTATTATCTCACAAGGAAAAGTTAGGGTTTAAAGTTTATATTTTTAAATAATAAAATTTTTTTCTAAAACTTTCAGAATTTCTAGCATTAACTAATTTATTATACACATTTAGTTGAATTTAGGTGAGTAACTGCAATATTTGATAATTTATTTTGCTAATATGTTTCTTATTCAGCTAATGTATTGATTTTTTCACCATGTACAATCTAAATAGCTAATATGCTTTTTTGAAAGTCAATTAGAACATTGATAGAATTCTTCTACAAACGTACAATACTATGTCTTTGATGATAAAATACTATGTATTCGATGATAATATACTATGTCTTTGTGCTAGAACATTGTGTTCATTNAATGATTGTTTTGAATTCTTAGAATTTTGTGCATTTGCAATGTACCTAAGTTAATAGCGAGCGAAGCGAGCTTGGTTTGCGGAGCAATCCATATAACATTGCTCAGCAATTTTCGGGGGTTGGCGAGCGTTAGCGAGCAGGGGGCGCAGCCCACTAGTACTTTTATAATGCTTCAAAACCTTGTTATTTTTGTTAACTAGAACTCTGGGCGGCAATACACTGCAAGATTTCGACTATTTTTCGATATAAATTCAAAGAGAGAAAATAATAATAAAGAAGTCGTTTTTAAAACGATACTTTTTTAAGAGGATTGCAAAAAGTAATTTTCTTTTTTTAAACACATGAACGAAAACGATCGGGAGAATCACTTTGGCAATTATTTTTTATTATTCCTTAAATTTGTTCCAGGCTTTCAAAAGTAATGCATTCCACATTTTAGGTATGAAAAGAATTTGTTTAATTAATTTAAAAAATCGTTTTCCAAAACTTTTATCATATTTTTTTTTTATCTATTGTAATTGCTTTAACCTGAAGGAAATAGTTTATCAGCACTTATAGGTTTGCTAAATAGGAAGAAAAAAAAGAAGAAAAAGATTTCGCATTTCAAAGTAGTCCACAACGTCTAGTAATTATTCGGATTCTTTTGTAAAAGAGATTTGAATCCACTAATTGAAGGAGAATGAAATTTGGCTTTTTTCTTCTTGATGGATTCCCCCATTCTCAGAATTTTCAGACGACGTTTAGAAAACTTGTCTTCTTTCGAATTGATTGACGATTCAAATACCAAAAGTTTAACTGTCATGGTCACGGTTTGAAATGAAATTCCTAATCTACGGATCAGGATAGTCTGGATGGTAGGTTGTTGGGTCCATGTTCAAGAGGTCGTGAGGTCGATCACCTTATTGGGAGGTTAACTGTCCATCCTCTGAGCCACTAGGGGACCATTTATACTTTTGACCTTAGTTTAATTTGTTTTTATTTTAATGACCATTTAATCACAAATCGAAGGCTTTTTTCTCTCCTTGTTATATCAGCCAGCACCCAGTAGTGGTGCGAATTGCTAATGCGTCAACTAACTTCAAATTTCAATTTGAAGTAAGCACGGTAATTTAGTTATCATTTGCACAATAATTTAGTTAAATTAGCTATTTGAAATTTATGCTGCTCTTTTGAACTATAATAGGGTTCAATACGCAAAACTCTGCCAACACTGTATAGGTAGGTATTCATAATTTTTATTCCTTTATTTATTTATTTTTGTAGATATATATTGAGATCGACATGACAAATATATCGATTACAGGATAGCATCAAAGGTCTAACCACCTTGAAATTGAAAAACTAAGAATAAAAACTAAAAATAGGAAGGTTTGGAACTATATTGTTCAATAGGTCAAGACTCACAGTGGGCTGTTGTGCAGTATAATTAAGTAAATAAAGATGTCTAAACATTTTACCATTTCAGATTTTTAAACAAAATAGCATGTTCTACCGTACACTACAGTGATAAAAACTTTGAATCGTGTTAAATCATAATATCGTTCAAATGAGCTGCAGCAGCAATAGAATACTAAGTATTATCTTATTATTAGGCAGTTTAATCTTTCTTAATCTTGATCACACGGTACTATGGTTCATATTAAACACAAATACCGCTCATTTTAAAGCCTTATAAAGAAAAAATACCACATAATTGCAACTTAAAATACGAATTTTCTGATTGAATAATGATCCAAAATTACGAAGACTCTAAATTATCAAAACGTTTAATCAAAATACTTACTATTAACTACGCAATTTAATCTTTCCTAAATTCTAATCCAGGCTAATGTGGTTCAAATTTAACAATAAAACAGCTTAATTTCACATCTTGTATTATTGAAAAAATGGCACACTATTACGACTCAAAATATGGATTTTCTGATTCAGTAATGAACCAATTTTACTAAGGTTTTAAACAATCAAAATATTTAATCGAACTGCTGTTAATTAATTCGGCAATTTAATCTTTCCTAAGCTTGAATCTACGCTAATTTAGATAAAATGTAATAGTAATAGTTCAATTCAACATTTCCTATTACAGAAAATTTATACTGTAATACGGGAAAAAATATGGATTTCGTTATTCGACTTTTGCTGAGAGTCTAAACCAGGGATGGGGAAACTACGGCCCGCGGGCCAACTGTGGCCCGCCGGAAGATTTTATCCGTCCCGCGGACAGAATTTTAACTAGCTGATCAGTGGCGAATATATCTACTTTGTTTAAAGCTATTTTTGTTCTTTCTTTTTTAACAAAGTACTGATGACCTTTCCACTTTCTCTATTTTTGTTCTACAAAACATAAATTAATTAAAATAGTTAGCACAAACAGCTTTAACTGGTAAAATGTTGAAAGCAAAAGTTCTTTATAGAATAGCTGTAGATTAGCTCCAACTAGTATTTGTCTTTCTCGAGGAGCAGACATATGGAATCTAATATAGGTGAATTGTACTTCACATGAGGCTGACTACGCGTTTTAAGTTCCAACGAACGGATTTTTCTGTCGGCTCGAGCTCTAACATAATTTACTGCGTATGGAAAGGTTGCACACATACAACGTCATTGTAAATAATGGTGAAATTATTAAATGTATAAAATGGCTACTGCCTTTTTGAGTTATTTGTAAACATTTTTTATCCCAAAATGGCAACTAAAAAACGCAAAGTTGATGTAGAGTGACGTGCACTCAATGATGAATTGACTTTATTTTATTTCAGAAGTTTTTACTCGGCCCACCAAACTTTTTTTTCTAGATTTTTGGCCCACGACCCAAAAAGTTTGCCCATCCCTGGTATAAACTATCAAAACATTTCATCAAAATACTTATAAATCATTCGGTAATTTAATCTTTCCTGAACCTTGATTGCACGCTGCCATGGGTTAAATGTAACTGAAATACGGCTAAATATTACAGCTTATATTATAAAAAAAATTATATTATTCCGGTTCAAAAAATACGGACTTTATGATTCAATGATGAACTTATTTTATTGAGAGTCTAAACTTTTAAAACACTTCATAGAAATAAATAAAATTCAATTTCATCGATATTAAATTAGCAATATAACTTTGATTGTTTGAAAAACAGTATTGTTGGTTTTATTTAAAATTCTCGTAGAATTTAATTAAAAATGTATTGAATAGCAATAATATGCCTCGCTGAAAAAAATATATAAAAACAGAATTTGACATCGTTAATCTGAAACGTTTTCAGGATGCTTTTAATTTAACATTTATTTATTTGCTGTTTGGAAAAATACTTGATATTTTCCTCTCTGTTATCAAGTGTGTAATGGAAAATATTCGAGTTTCATTTATCTTTTTCGCGTTAACCGTCTCAATTTAAATTGAAATCGAAAGTAGTGTTTTTCCTATTCAATGCATTTTTATTTCAAAAGAGGAAATTCCTTTTTTTTTAAAATCCGAATCTACTAAACATCTCAACTATGTGTATTATTTAAATATTGAAGTCAAAAGATGTTTTTTATGCATCGTTTCTAGCAGCAAATTCTGTCGGTTAAGGGAGCGAAAATATTTGGAGCAGTTCGGAGTAGTAATCTCTCCTTTTAAGCGAAAAGATTGCGCTAACCCTCATTTGGAAAAATGCCAACATATCTCAAGTTTTGTTCCAACATTTCATAGAAATTCTTTTTCGAATCCTTAGTTAATTCAAAAAGAGATTGTGCTATTTAATTTGATTAGTTTACAGTTGTTCAGCAGCAGGATATGTTTTGCAATTTAAGATAATTTTTTACTGAATTTATAGTTTTAACTAGAAATTATTTGTGAAAATATTTAAGATATTCTTCATGACAGTTTTCACGTAGAGCGTTTGAATATTTGATAAATAGAATATCACGAAGATAATCACGATGAAAGCTTTAAGGAACCTTCTTACATTATAAAAAATTTAAGTGGAACTTAACAAGAAAAGTGGAGGCAACTACGTTGCTAGAAATTTTTCCAAAAAAATGGTTAAATAGCAATTTAAGTGCTGTTTTACCGTATTCAAAGAAAGCAGTCAAAAAACCATAAAGAAAAAGGTGATATTCAAACTTTCATGAGTGGGAAAAATCGTACATTGGTTACTTTTTGTAGCCAACTAGGCCTACTTCATGAAGCTACTTTGTTCCGGGTAACTAGGTAGCTTATCGGTCAATCTCATGACCGACTGAACAGGGATTTGAATCCCAGCTCTGATATCACAATATTTCTTCCATTCCTTCAACGCATGAAAAGTTTCCATAGTCCTTCACTCTTCAATCGGTGACCCTGGATTATTAGAGGTACCTACTGCTTTCACCTAATGCGGTAAAACAACCAGAATTTTATAGCACCAACTGGGCCCACCTAAAGAAGCCACTTAGTTCCTTGCATCTGGGGACATGTATTAGTCAAAAGATTTTATCTATTCCCTTCAACATTTGAAAAGAGTGTCCAGCACTTCCTAATTTGTGATCTTGGGCTATTAGAATGATATACTCTCATGAACGTATAGATGGCAGCACCATAAAACGGCTTGACACAAAAAATGTAGCATTTTAATACTAGTCTAAATAGGTAAAAAGGTAAAAAAGGTAACTGCCGTTAAATTTGATCTTCAATAGTGCTAATGTGTATAATTACAATAAGATTAGATGCACATACAAGTCAATAAAGTTATTTTTACGATAAAGTAAGAATCATTATTTTAGGTTACATACATAAATGATGCTTAAAATAAAATTAATTTGTAAAACAAACAAACGCGTCGCACAGAGAGAATATTAAGACGAGTTCAAACTAGGCTTAGCAAAGCAGACGTGGGCAGAAAATTATACATTATTGTACTATTTAATGGAGATTATATAGACTTAAAGACCAAACTATTATTATCCTTATTGCACAAGTTAAAACATACATGAATATTTCAACAGCGAACTTTTGTTTCGGTATAGCATCGTTGAAAACAACATCAGCATCACGCCAAGTCATATCAACACACGATAAGAAAAGTGAGACAACATTGAAGTTTTCGGAAGCGAAAATACTTAACGTATGGTGCAAATTTGCTTGAGCTTAGTATAAACTTTTTTCATTTATAAGTGTTTTAGATTTAACTACACCCTTTAAATTACATATGAAAGCTCGATTTAGTCTTAACTCGGAAAAGTTATCTTTTCCCAATTTTTTAGGTTGTTCAACATCAATTTTGGAAAGATAATACACCACAATTTTTACTATAAATAATTACAATGTAAGAACTTTTAATTTTTGCCTCTCCCAATAAGATTACGAACAACGTTCTGCAAAATCTTCGCACCTCATATATATTTTAGAAGCCTTATCAACAATGATAAAAGACAAAAATGCAAATATTATCGTAACTAATCTATATTTAAAAGAGAAAAGCAAAAATATTATCACATATCTAACTCATCATTTTTGAGATTACTTATAGTGAGTATCTGTCAGTAGATAAAATAATTCTTTCTTTCTTCTATTTAAAAAGTCAAAGAGAAAGTTACAAATTAATTATGAATTGGCAAAATTAATTACAATTTTCCTAATAAGATTTGCATCTAAATGAATATTCATAACCAATTAAGTTGTTTCGTGTCATTGGCAGACAAAAGTGTTTACTAAGTTATATGAATTATATGAATTTAATTTATTCTATTATGAGGAAGACCAACAAATTTTTCAACGAAATTCTCTTCTTTTTTTTAAATCCTAGATCTCTTAGGAGATTGATTAAAGAGCTCTTGAAAACAGACATTATATTGATTAAAGTGTACTCTAAAGTGATTAGCAAAAGTAGCAAATATACACAGCTTCAGGTTTTTTCAAGATATGTAATACTTAAAAAATGAGAGAACATTTTCTTTTTCAGTTTTCCTTCTAATATGTATAATCATCTGTAAATTCATCCTTAAATGCGTACATTATAAATACATTTGGGGAAAAAAAGTTTTATTTCATTTTCCGGAATGATATGCTAACTAAACTGCTGTTTGTAGAAAATGCAACACCATGAAGGAATCATCAGAATCAAATGAAATTCGCAGCAAATGTCAATTATAGGATATTATGCAAATTAATAAAGTTTCAGAGCCATCGCGCGTGCGTGGCGCGCGCAGCGCCCTCTGAATTGATGCTGAAAGCGTATAAATAAAGTGCTGTAGCGGGACGTTGAAAATAGTCTATGATTATTTGTTAGTGGCAAACGTTTAGTGAGACCTGANCATGGTGTAAAAGTGCTTGAGCTTAGTGTTAACTTGTTCCATTTATAAGTGCTTTAGATTTAAACTATATATGAAAGCTCGATTTAGTGTTTAATCTGGAAAAAAGTTATCTTTTTCTCAATATTTTGGGTTATTCAACATCAAATTTGGAGAGATAATACACCGCAATTTTTACTCTAAATAATTACACATAAAAACTTTTAATTTTTGCCTTTCCCAATAAGATTACGAACAAGGTTCTAAAAAAAATTCGCCCCTCATATATATTTTAGAAGCCTTATCAACAATGAGGTAAAACAAAAATATAAATATTATAGTAACTAATCTATATTTAAAAGAGACAATCAAAAATGTAATCACAAATCTAACTAATCATTTTCGAGATTACTTATAGTGAGTTTCTATCAGTAGACATTAAATAATCTTTGATGAAAGGAATTTTAAAAAAAAGAGAAAGTTACATATTAATTAACAATTTTCCTAATAAGATTTGCATCTAAATGAATATTCATAACCAATTAAGCTATTTCGTGTCTTTGGCTGAGAAAAGTATTTACTAAGTTATATGAATTACATAAATTTCATTTATTCTATTTTGAGGAAAACCGACAAATTTTTAAATGTAATACGGTCTTTTCTTTTTAAGTATTTTAAATCCTAGGTTTCTTAGGAGATTGATTAAAGAGCTCTTGAAAACAGACATTATATTGATTAAAGTGCACTCTAAAGTGATTAACAAAAGTAGCAAATATACACAGTTTTCGATCTTTTTTGAGATATGTAATACTTAAAAAATGAGCGAAAATTTTCTTTTATTAGTTTTCTTTCTAAGATGTAATCATCTGTAACTTCATCTTTAAATGCGCAGATTATAAACACATTCAGAAAAAAAAGTTTTATTTCATTTTCCCGAATGATATGCTAACTAGAATGTGGTGATGTATTGGTAAAGTCATTAAATGATCATCCTCAAAACAATTGAAAGATATTGTAAGTCTTGCATAGAATAATGGTACAAGCAATTTTTGCTGTTGTTGCATAAAATGGAAGAAGAGAGTAACAAATGCAAATTTTTCTTATTTTTCAAACTTTGCCGTAATTTTGAGTTTGTCGTCGAAGACGACGCTTTAGCTGCAGCGAATTTTATTTGGCTTTCAACTTAATGTAAGACATAGCAGAAAAGAATGGTCGACATTCAGCAAATGCGTTTTTTCGATGAGTGCGAATCAGAGGATGACTGCGTGTTGTTGGACAGTTGAAAAGGGGTCGGGCCAGCAGGGAGTGGGCAACTGGAAGTGAACTAGAGGAGAAATGAATGGCGCAATATTCTTTTCTCTAACGAGTCCCGTTTTTCTGCTCACCCTGGTAATAGGCGTATTTTCATCTAGAAGAGACGTGGCACCATAAACATTCGTGCATTAAAGTGTAATATTTAGAGGCGGGGGAGTTATGGTCTATGCTGGTCTTATGACCTATAATGCATCTCTATTGATGGGCACACCGATCTCCATATCATTCGAAATGGATCTCTGACCTGTCGCCAAAATAGAGATGAGATCCTGAGACCTATTGTAAGCCCCTTCGCTACAGCAATTGGAGATGGCTTCATGTTAATGGATGACAATTGCAGGAACACATCGTGCTAACTTGGTGAATGATTTCCTTTTGGAGAAAGGATTGGCAAGCGTGTTCTCCGGACGTGTGCCCAATCAAGCATATTTGGGACATTTTAGGCAGATGAAATGCTGGATGCCTAAAAGCTCTCCAAGAATTGAAAAGGGCTCTGTTTTCTGATATGCACAAAAGGTGTTTTTTCCCCTTTTGTTTCAATAAAATGCCAAACAAATGTATTCGTTATTGTATTCGTCTAGCCTACTGTATCTAACTTATCCAATAAACGTTTTACTGTAGGAACTATATAGCTGGATCAATTTATCGTTAATAACACAAGAAAAACTGATGGAGCATAGAGATTACATCCATGCCCGAAACGAGATTCGAACCTGGGATTTTCCTAGTACGAGACCAACTCCCTGACCACCAATCAGGTTGGCTTATTTCGTCGCTTTATTTCCAATAGTCTAGCTTTACTCTTAGTATCGTCATTCTGGTTGACAATCTCCCACAATGCACTACAATGAGTTTTCTAGTTAAGGAAACATTTTCGTCACTTATTTGAGCTTTCTCGTTTAATCCCAAATCACGTGATTTCGTGAAGAAACAATTCTCAAAATTAACGAAATATAGCGAAAGAATTGTTGAAGTGTCAAAAGTTAGAGTTTTATTTTTGAGAATGTACTATAAAATGAAAGTTATAGATATGTCTTTATTTAAGATCTAAATAACCAGACTAATGAAAAAAACTTTCTTTGCTGCAAGTTACTTACAGTTTAGTCGAAATGTTTTGAGCACTTAATCAGAGGTTCATATTCAAAATCTATCATACGTGAATGATGAAAAACACTTAAAACCTTTATTTGCTTTGTTTTTATATTTCAATTATGATGGTTAACGGGAAAAAGCGCTTCGTTTTGAGGAGCACTCGAAATATGTCGACTTTTTATACCTTAAGTATTTTTGGAGCAAATGAAGCTTTTACGTAGACAAAGTATTCCTTTACACTTTAGTTTCTTAAGATTATTCATTTGTAAATATCCCCGTTTATCATCTGTTATATAAGTGCAAGTAGAAAACCGTAACAAGTTTAGTTTTTTTTCCTTTTTTTATTACCCAAAAGTAATTTTAACATCTATAAATTGTTTTTTTTCCCTTTGTCACTTTCAATTTGAAATACTTATTTTCTCTTTTTCCTGAACTGAAATTAAAAAGCGCAACTCTATGCAAATAACTGAACATCATGAATATTCATCGGCCTTAAAGAGCGAAAATAATTTCTTTTTTCGCATTTAGAATAAGCTTAAGAGAATATTCTTCTAAGAAGATAAAAATGGAAATTTTTATCTCATATCGTGTGTTTCCGCAATAACTAATTACGAAATTTTTCACAACCGCGTAAGTAAAATTTTTATCAAATTAAGTTTTCTGAATTTTGAATACTTATATGAAAAAAAGTTTAAAAATATTTACGTTCCTGGGGGGGGGGCAACAAACAGTTAACTCCGAAGATCGTTTTTCTGGGTCATCAGATACCAACGGCAATCTTAACGATTCAAAAGACCAACCTTAATTATTATTACTAATCAGTTATAACTATAAATTAAATTATGAAATCAGATATAAAAATGTTCTTATTCTGAATAAACATTCCTTTTTATTACACGATTTTTTGACCAATAATACACAGTTAGAATTTCTAGGAAAAATGGTTAAACAACAATTCATTTAAGTTTTATTTCGCCATATTCAAACAAAACAATAAAATAACCATAAATAAGATGGTAGCCAAACTGTTAACGGTGAAAAAAACCGTGTATCCCCCGCTGTCACCTAATACGGTTAAACAACCAGAATTTTATAAAGTCAACGATCATTTATCTAATAATCAAACATTTAATCTAATGAAGCTATTTAGCTCCTCTTGCATGTGGGTACATATTATAGCCGAGAGGGTTAATCTGTCATTCTCTTGACCAATAGAACGGGGGTTCGAGTCCCTGAGTTGACACTACCATCCTTCCTCGCCTTCAACACGTGAAGAGTTTTCAGTGTCCTGCACTCCTCAGTTTGTGACCCTGGACTATTAGAATAAAATTCTCATTTAAGCATATATAGCAACAAGCTGCTAAGCTATATCCATCGGTCAGGTAATTTTTTTTTAAGGTTTTGATGCCATGCTAGTGTTAAATGATTAAAAAACGGTATAGTTTTGCATGCAGGGTTTTTTAACCATACTAGTTTCAAACGGTTGCAGAACCGTAAAGGTATAAGAAGTTCCTTACCATACGCTTTAGGGTTAATTGAAGGGAAAGACTGTTGCCATTAATTTTACCATAATTTTTGAATGAAACTTCTAACAGTGTATATGGACAGTAGCCACAACATGAACATGAAGACAACATGAAGGCAGCCCAATAGTGTAGTAAGAACAGTCGAAAATTTGAATCCCTTATTGTTAATTTCGCTTTTGCATACTTTACCATAACTCGGTTTTTTTTTTAAACTAATCGTAAACTTTTTGTGTATGATTATGCAAATTAATAATTCAAAAAACATTTTATTTTTTTAGTTGATAATGGTCAAAGGAATTTTGAGTTGCAAAATGTGACAGTTTTTACATTATTTTAAACTATGAATTTGAACTAGGAGTACAAAATTTACTTTTTTTTTACAAAAAAAGTCTACTTTTATGTTTTTACTTCTTAAGAACTAATCAGTCGCGATTGTCCAACTTATTAGTTTTTTTATTTAATCTTTATTTCTCCTTTTTTATTCAAAAAAAGTCAAATCAGGAATAATTTTCCAAAATTTTAAGTAAAGCAGAGTGTAACACTAAAGAGCATCTTTAGAAATTTCTAAATTCTTTCTACTGCACTGCAAAAAATTCAAGATAAAATTACGGTAAAAAAACAAATCTGCTACCCTAAGTGCCAATACTTTTTACCGTGCAATTTTAAGTAACAAACAAGTATTCTTTAAATATTGCTCTTTGATGCGCTTAAAATTTGAATAAAATAATTCATATAATAAAACGCACGACTCGAAAATTATATTGCCCGACTTGTACAGGGATAAATGAAAATTCTGACCAAGCATATTTTTTACTCTTATATTCCCAGGAATGAAATAATTTTTATACTAAAAATCAGGCATCAAAAATTACATTGCCATACATGTCCGGGACTGATGAAAATTATAATCGGAGATGTAATTTTTAACCTTATATGTCTTGCCGGACATATGAATATTTAGACCTCCTTTAGTCCTGCTTATTATTATTAAAATCTGTGCATAAATAAATTATTAATATAAATATTTATAACACTGTTTTAAAACAACGTTTCGAAGAAATGCACTTGCTTATAGTAATTAACAGTAATTCTGTTAATAACAATTAACAATAACATTTAATAATTGTAATTAATAGTGATTCTGATAATAACATTTCTTTATTGATAAAATTGTGCTGCATTTATTTCAGTAATGCTTATTCAAGCTTAATACTTCCTTATTAATAATGCCTAGTAATTACTAGTTAATAATGCTTAAAACTTCAAATTTTTTATGAAAATAAATGTGTTGATGTATTTAAAACGATTTTAAGATAATTTTTTTAAAATTAGCTATAAAACATTTGTATGCTTTTAAAAATAAGCAATCAAAAACTGTTTGGCACGCAAAAATTTAATTTTTCGCACTTATTTTGTAGACAAAGAATCGAGTATCGCATAGGGTGAAATTAACGGTCGCCACTGGCCACTAAATGTAACAAATGGCAATTAAAAAATTCTATGCCAGTTGCCACCTGATCGCCACCTTTTTCATCAAAAATGCAGTCCCTGAGCAATTTATTATAATTTTTTTCAATAATTATTTTGAATTATTATGAATACTTAATAATATTTTGAAAATTACTTAATTTCACACTTGTTCCTTAAAATATTTTTTTCATTTTAGAAAAAAGCCTTTTAATGTTTTTTTTTTTCATACATTAAGAAATACTTCAATAAAAATACCTTTAATTATTATTTTAAACAGTTTCTTCAATCGCATTTTTTAATTTTTAAATAGTTGCCACTTTTAAAAAGGCTACAACTAGTCAGTTGCAAAGTTTCTTAAATTTGCCCAATACGATAAGGAAAGTAAAAGGCATACCAGAATATTCAGTTTTTACGAGCCTTGATAAAAAGATGCGAGGAAATAACCTTATTAGACTTCCAAAACTCCTTAAATCAGTTTAGTTATTTTAAAAAAATCATTAAAATTTGAAGCATTAACATAAGTATAGTATTGGAAAAGAAAGTTGAAATATGAAAATATAGAGCAAAATAAATCTTTATAGAAGCAATTCATTTATGAGAAAATAATTTTTTTAAAGAAAAAAAAATATTAGCTACATGAAAAATGAAACATTTATTCAACTATTTTATTTATAATTTCTGGGAAGTAAATTAAGGAAATTTTGCTGCTTAAGTAATCTCATTTATTTAAAGTCATCGCTTTGTTTTTGTTTCTTCCATAATTAATGAAAAACAAAGACATTATGTTTAATTCATTGCGGGCGGAAATGAATTTATATTATAGGGCTAAACGAGAATTTCCGTTTTAATTTCTTCACCTTCCGTTTTATCTATTTCTTTTTTATCTACCCACATTTTTTTTTACATCTGCTTTTTTCATTTATATTTGCCCTGAAAAGAAAAGAAACTAATTTGAAAAAAAGAATACTAAGCGTTGCATTTTGTGGTGAGGCCACTCGAGTTTTTATAGCTTCTTTTTTATTTACAGAATATATTTAACGAAATTAAGCGCAACAATTATTTTTTTATTTGAAGAAATTAATTTAAACAACAAAATAAAAATAATAATTTATTTGAACAATAATATAAAAAATAATTTTGATTTATGCAAACATTATCTATGTATTGGATAATGCTACTGGAATACTAGAATAAAAAAGGTAGTAAAGTACTACAATAAAAAGTGTAAGAACTTTATCTAAATAATTAAATAATACAAATATGCGATAAATCTCCACTCCTGCTCGCTACGCTCGCAAACCACTCATAACCAATCTCACTGATCTTTCGCATTGCTTCTCTAGTTTAGCTTCGCTCCTTCATTGGATAATTATATATTTTAGTCTAGCTTTATACGAATTGTTAGTCTTTTTTTTAAAAATTAATGTCCTAAAAATAAAAATATATTCTGTAAAACTTTTGTATTATATGTTTTTGATTAAATTTACAGATACCCGGGAATGACATTTAAAAATAATAATTTTTAGAATTATATATTTTTTGATTGAATTAAACACATCAAAAATTAAATTAAAAGTAAAGCAAAACGATTGATTAGCATATTTGTAATGTTTATTGGTTCCATGAATCCTGAACAGAGAGCCAAGATCACTAGTACTTAAATTGTAATTTATGTGAATATTTAGGTGAATTACTACCTTCGTCACTTGCCATGCTCATCTTCTCTATAGTGTGCCTATCATTGAAAAAATGAAAGACCGTTTTATTTGAGTTTGTTTGGGACCCGAGTTAAATTTTTTATACGATTCGAAATAAATATAAAGCGCGCATTGAAAACGAATCATCCTGAATAACTTTTGATCTAATGATCGTATCTTCGCGAGCTATGTCTCGATCTTGATTATGTTTCGAGGTGATGATCTCAAATATGGCAACTAATTAGTGCAGACGATATTTTAAATTACGAAATCCGTCAACGTACTTTCACTGAATAAATATATATATTTCAACGGATTCGGATTTCTGACTCCCAAAATATGCTAGCGGCAATCTGGGAAATTTGGCTCCAATAGTTTGTAGAAAAGTGTTTTCCAAAGTTTGGACCCCTTAATGTTAATTTTATTTTTCGCATATTCCACCATAGCTCGCGAAATTTTTAAGTGAATTAAAAAAATTCGCACGCAGTTGTAAAATTCGTTTATCCAAACATAATTTCCTGCAAAAATTATTTTTTAGGAAAAGTTTGAGGAAACATCCATGACTAACAATCATCAAACGCCGATTTTCAAGTATCGATTCGCCGAAAGAACGATTCTTTGATTTTCCACCTTTTTTAAAATATATTTTGATCTTGAGTAATGCAACATCATCAAAAGTTTTTTAAGTACAAAAAATATCTACAAAACTAAAATCGTAAAATTTAAACTAATTAGGACTGGTTAGGACAAGTTTATCCTATCCAACGCTAGCACTGTCTGTGCTTATTCTGAAAATGGAGCAAAGCGTAAATATGGAGAAAATCCCCAGTTTTGTACAAATGAAAAGCATTTGAGTCTAATTTTTTAATATTTAAAAACTTACTCCAATGTTACATTACCTGGCTTCATAAAAATTTGCAAAAACTGAGAATAAAGCAGTGATTTTATAATTTTTTTCTATGTGGAAAAAATGTCGCCAAATTGGCAATTTTTTTAATAAAAATTAAGTAACTTTTAGAACATTAAAGTTATTCGTCTCGTCCGTTTTAAAGCTCAAATAATTCTTAACAGTAATATATATATATAGTTTAAAATAAAATTTCTGATACAAGTGTATGGCACTTAAACTGTGGCTTTTTATATTTTCCTCTGCGACAAACCTTCAAAAAGCCATGTTAAGAAATGCGTTTATGTCACTTTTCCTTCTAATTATCTTAAGACAGTTTCATTAAGTCTGGTAGAAATGTCTGTAAGCTTAAAACGCCAAATTCATTCTAAATACAAACATTATATTTTTTTAATTGATTTCCTCAATAGAAATTCAAGAAATTGTGCAGTATATCTGATCGTATTCCTGAAACAAAAACAGGGTTCTGTCTCGAAATCTGAAAAGGTCTTTGGGATAGAAACTAATTAAATGTAGCGAATGGCAGACTGTTGCAAATGACTCAATTTCGATAATTAAATTAGGATAATTCTGCTTTGCCCTCTGTTGCCTTCGTTACAGCATTAAGACACAAATATCCACTCTAATGAAGATTTTCTGGAGTCTGATTGGTTTCAGCCAATTGAAATGTAATAAAAGCCGTTACTCTGTTACTTAAAATAATTGCAATCATTCTTTAATTTTTAGAATTGCTCAACAATGAAACATAATACTTTACGGATGATTTATATGTATAATAATTAAAAAACGGAAGTACTTATCGAATAAAATACTATAATATCATGATTATTAACTAAAGCGATCAATATCGAATAGAGCAATAACAGGATATTGCTAATTATCAATACAGTAATATCCCGGTAATTGTCGATAACAAAACATATCAAAAATAAAATATTCATAACGATAGTTATTTAATACGATATTATTGTAAGTGTTGATAACAATTTTTAGTAGGTTAAAGAAAAATTTGATCAAAGTAAAAAAATAGAGATTAGTTAAATTGGGTATATTACAGGGTATATTGTTAAATATCGACATAATCAGACAATGATCCCCGTAATAAAATTCATTCTTATGGGTGATAGAAACAAATGTTAAAGTTTGTGCCAACTTGAAAATCAGTGACTAATACATTGCCTTAATAACGAATAAGTATCAAAACGGAATAAATAAAACTAAGAGGACCCTCCCCCGTGTTTTCTGCTCTAGACAGTGCCCGGGACCGCTTTTGGATCTTCGTTAACTCATTGGACACTTCCGAAGAGCCTTGCTTTGCATGTATGCTGATTCTTTTTTTGAAATGGATTTCTAAATATCTACTATTTTGTGAAGTACCTAATCTATAACAAGTTCATTAAATTTTTATATATTACTTTACGTGGAGAAAAAAATTCTGCGGAAAATACCATTGTGTGGTAAGGACATTTCTGATTAAAAAAAAAAAAAAAAACAATTCTGGTTACTGAAATCAAAATGTACAGTATTT
>NC_092213.1:8443366-8457389 GCF_043381705.1 Parasteatoda tepidariorum
TCTTAGAACCTCATTTTAGTATATTTGTTGATCACATATCTTTATAAATAATTTTCTTATGTGTGTTTCCCTTCAATGCACAACATTAAGGAATCTGCATAATTTCTATATAACAAGAATATATATATATTTAGAATATATATATATATATATATTATTTCTATCCCGTTGAGAAGCTTCATTTTCTAACTTTCCTTCAATTTTTCTATTTTTTTATTTAATAAATAATTAAAATATGTTTAGCAAAAAAGTCCTTCATACTGAAAAAAATTAAAAGTTTTCATAATAAAAGTAAAATATTTTAATAAATAACTCTGTTTCTAAGCTACTTTGCATTCAGTTTTCTTAATGCAAAAAAAAAAATCATTAAATTTTATAGATGACTATTTCAAATTTCTTTAACAAATTTTAATAACCATCACATTCATTTCAATCTTCAAGATCTTCAGATTTGGGGGTCTTTTTTCTTGAAAACACTCTGTCACGTGCAACTTATGGTGATAATCTCTTTTTTCAAATTTCAGTAAATCTCTCTACTTCATTGTGTGAAGATCTCACAAAATTGCAAATAGAAAAATCGCTCTCACCAAATGCTTAGAGAAGATTAGAATACCATTTGGCAAACTGCCAAGTGAGATCCTCTTTCTCTCTCTCTCTTTCTCTGCTCTGATTATTGTTATTTCTTTATCATCCAAGAATTTTGACTTACTTTAAAAGAAAAGAGCTCTTCTTGTACGTTGACCTTCACTCCCATAATGCATCACATTAAAGTTCGATGCTCAGATTTCATTAAATTAAAATTGACGGATTCAAATTTTCGTTTGCTTTTAAGCACCATTTTGTTTTGGAAGTTTTATGAGGAGTAATGCACCGTACTTTAATTTCGCATAATTTAAATGTCACGCTTTTTCTAATGTTTTAACACAATAATTATTAAAGTCTTCGTCTAAATTATTGTAGTTTTCCTTGTTTTTCTTCGAGAAATTTCGACTTCTAGAAAAGTAGTTTTGTTTATTGTCCTTCATTACTGAAATCCATAATATTAAAGTTCGATTACTCAGATTTCCTCAAATTGAGATAGAAGAATTCAAATTTTAAGTTGCTTTCAAGCGCCATTTTGTTTATGAAGGGTAATGCGCTTTATTTTAATTTCGTATAATTTAAAGACCATAATTCTTCTAGCATTTTGAGACGATAAATATTAGTCTAAGTTCTAATTATCTTCCACGTTATTGTATTCTTTGTTGTTTTTGTTGCTGTTGTTTTTTCGAGTAATTATGATTTACTTCAAAAAAGAAAAGCTCCTTTTGTTTAGTTTATTTTATAACCATCGTTGAACATCGGACCCTATTTTAGGGTCCACTACTGCTAATGTTCAACTCTGTAGCCTTGTAATTTTGAACCCAATCCAAAAGACAAGGGATCTCCTGTATTGTGAGAAATTTTCCTTCTTGGAACACTTTTTGATGGAACTAACCCGCATTTCCGTCACATGGAGAGAAAGACCACGAGAAGCTCCCATGGTTAGCCTGATGGCAAGGGGACGTTCGCAGATACGTACCTAGGTTAGTAAAAGCCTTACCCGTATAATCCACGCCTGAACACTATTCCAGCCAACCTCAAAACCAGGAACGTGCTTCATCCTTGGCAATTATTTAAATTATGGCAAGGGGACTTTAACCCTTGATCCGTCTACCATGGAGGATATTTCACGTCAGCACTGTGGTCTGTGCAAACCGGATACGGAATTCGTATCGACCAGCCATCGCCGGGATTGAACCCCGGTTCACCTTATTGAAAGGCGTAAGCTCTATCCCCTCAGCCATCGTGACTCCCCTTCTTGTTTATTTTATTTTATAACCGTCGTTGAACAGCCGACCCAATTTCATGAGTTTACGACTACTAATGTTCAACTCCGTTGCCTTGTAATTTTGAACCAATCCAGAAGACAAGGAAACTCCTGGATCAGTACCCCCAGAGGTATTGATTTGTTGTGGGAACATGGAGGACTTTGAGACTCGACAGATTTAACGTGCATCAGTCACCATTTACTACACGGGGAGTCTTCGGCCGGCGAGGATCGAACCCACGACCTCTTGGACATGGGCCCAGCACCCTACCGACCAGGCTATCCCGGCCCCTTCTTGTTTATTGATCTTCATTTCAATAATGTATCATATTAAAGTTCGCTGCTCAGATTTCGTTAAATTAAATTCAAATTCCCGCTTCCTTTGAAGCGCCATTTTGTCTTAGAAGTTTTATTAAGAATAGTGCACTATATTTAAATTTCGCAGTGTTTAAATGCCGTGCAATTTCTAAATCTTTAACAGCAGAAATAATTAACTCTTCGCCTAAATTATTGTTGTTCCCCTCTATTTATTCAACAAATTTTGACTTTCTTTAAAAGAAGAGCTCTTCTTGTTTATTTCATTCCTATTATGGATCACATTAAACTTCGATACTCAGATTCCCTAAAATTAAAATTGAAGAGTTCAAGTTTTCGTTTGATTTTAAGCACTATTTTTCTGAGATTTTATGAAGAAAAGTGCACTGTTTATAATTTCGTACAGCCATGCAATTTTTAATGTTTTCGCACATAAAAAATTAAATTCTTCGCCTAAATTATGGTTGTTTTCCTTGTTTTTCTTCGAGAAATTTTGACTTACTTCAAAAAATGAGAGATGTTTTTTTTTCATTATTCTTGTTCTTGTCCTAAAATGCATCATATAAAATTTCGATGCACAGTTTTCCTTAAATTGATATGGAAGAATTCAAATTTTTGTCTGTCTTCAAGCGCCATTTTGTTTCGGTACCTTAATGTTTTTAATGCACTGTATTTTAATTTCGTATAGTTTCAATGCCATGCTACTTCCAATGTTTTAACACAAAAAATATTAAATTCTTCACCTAATTTATCTTCCCTGTTTCTTTTTTCGAGAAATTACGACTTACCTCAAGAAAGAAGAGCTATTCTTGTTCATTGATTTTCAATTCTAAAATGAATCACATTAAAATTCGATCCTCAAATTTTGTTAAAGTAAATTTGAGGAATTGAAATTTTTATTTGCTTTCAAGTTCCAATTTGTGTTGGAAGTTTTATGAAGAATAATGCCCAGTAATTTAATTTCGTAGTATTCAAATGCCATACTATTTCTGATGTTTTAACAACAAGACTATTGAAATCTTCGCCAAAATTGTTGTTGCTCCCTTTTTTTTCTTAGAGGAATTTAGACTTACTTCAGAAGAGAAAAACTCTTTTTGTTACCTTCATTCTTATTATGCATCATACTAAACTTTGATGCTAATATTTCTTTAAATTAAAATTGAAGAATTCAAGTTTTCGCTTGATTAAAGCACCATTTTGTTTTGGAACATTTGTAAAGAATAATGCATTGTACTTTAATTTCTTAATGTTTAAACTCCATAGGTTTTCTAAAGTTTTACCATTATAAATATTAAAGCGTTAAAATTTTAACTTAAATTTCTTTTCACCTTTTTTCGAATTATTTTGACTTGTTTCAAAGGCTAAGATTTACTTGTTTCTTGAATTTTTTTCCCAAAAAAATATTTATTTCCAATTATTAAAAAAAAAACAGGGAGAATAAGAAAAAAATTATTTTTATTAATTCTTGCAGGCTGGGTATATATCTACGACTGCTGGCTATGTAGAGATGTTTGCTTTTTTTAATAACACATTATTTCTATTAATAAATACAAATTTTTAACAATATGCAATTTTGATCGTATTTTTTTAATTAACTGATCAATAGAAATTTGGCTATAGATGTACAAGATAAAGCCTAATGTTTACAGCAATAGTATCTTGTTTGATTACGTCGTCACAGATAAACTGGATTGTATGAAGATTGTGTAGTAAATCTAGAGCTAAAGCCGATTAAATAGTAAAAAATTTCGCTACTATTTAGTCAGCTTAAATAGGGAAAAAATTTGACAAATTTGTCAATTTTATCTTAACAAGATACTAAAATGGCTATATGAAAAATACAATTTTCGAAATAGACTCTATTATCATCTATCCATTCTTCCTCGAGCACTAAAATTCCAAATAATAGTTAAAATACTCTCAAGTTAATTCTTTTTTAAGAAAAACTTTTCGCCACAAGGTATCTATAAAAGCGTTTCATTTCACATTTCAGTATGTTTTTCTGTTGGCGAGATGTAGCCAAATAACACCCATTAAAGTTTCTTTTTGGCATCGGTTTTCACATGAATCGTTTTTATTCCTTAGGCAAGGGAAATATCGATCATTTTACGTGTATTGGCTTTTTTTTTTCTTTCTCTAGATCAACAGACTACTGGTTTTCTGTCCAAAATGTTTTTTTTTTCTATGTGTGTATGCTATCTAAAAAGGACAACTCTATAAGAAAGATACAGGCAACAATCTTAAGCTCATTTCCTGAATCTGTCCGAAAAGGGAAGGTCCATCTGATCGCTTGTGTCTTTCTTTTTCTTTCTCAATCCCATATCCTATTTTTGTCAGAATAGAAGGGAAAAAAGCAGGTAATAGGATAGTCAAGAGTTGTCTGCCTCTCCCGCTCTCTTTTTATTTCATTTTTATTATTTATAAATTGTGTTTCATTCCTAAGATTAACAGTTCAAAAGAACATAAAACTCAAAGAAAACATAACAATGAGTAGAAAAACTGCTTTTTTACTGGCATTGAACGTGATTCAGTTTTCTAAGTGATCGATTTCTTTGTTTTTTTCTAACGAAAGCAGAAGCGTAAGATAAAAATTTCCACAATATTTTTTTCCATAAAAAAATCGCATTTCAAAACATTTTTTTTTTCTTTAATGTTACTTATTTTATTTTAAAGCCGGAGTTGAACAGCCGACTCAATTTTGAGTGTAAAACTCTCAATGTTCAACTCCATAGCCTTGTAATTTTAAACCTAACCCAGAAAGCAAGGAAACTCCAGGATCAAGCATTTGGACAAACTAACCTTCGTGGAGGACTTTTTAATAAAATTAACCCGCATTTGCATTACATGGAGAGGAAATCCACCGAAATCTCTTAAGGTTAGCTCAATGGCAGGGGAATTCTAACACAGGGCATTGGCCAAATATCAAAAGTCTTCGCCAAATTCAAATCCAAACCACTTTTTACGATTAATTTCTTTACCATAGAAAACTATTTTACAGTAGTTTGTTTCAGATTTATATTATTTAGACCCAATTATAATTGATTACGTGACGCATCTACCGAAAATTAAAAAATACTAATTTAAATCGAATAAAAAATACTGATTTATTTAGAAAAAAGAATTGGAGGAAATTTTGAGGATCGAGTTAAATACAGATTTTTCTTTCCAGTGGAAAAAAATCATTCGCCAATACTTTTACTAAAACACAATTTTATTCGCCGAATTTACGATTTTATCGCATTTGTTGAGAGGGCTTAGCGCGGACCCTGTTAACCCATGATTCGTCTGTCACTGAGGACAGTTTACGTCAGCAGGTTGATCGGTGAAAGCCTGGAACAGAAAAAAGTTGATCTCTAAGAAAAGCTGAAGAAAAAGCTGATCTCTAAAGTGCTTTGCATTAACTTTGCATTAAACTCCTGTAAATCTTAAGTAATTTGAAATTAACATTTGAAAATTTTGAATGGGTTGTATTAATGAATTAATACATTATGTATTATAAAAGACTTTATAGAGTTAAGAAAAAATATCAGTTTGTGATATTTTTTGTTAAAAATGTGTAATTTGTTTTACATATTATTACTACAAACTAATAACTTTGTTTAATTGTGTCTGCTAATCTAGGTGGTAAATTGATTTTTGTGCATTGAGGGTAACAATTTTTGTAAAACTTTAGATGTCTTTTGTTAACCTTTGCTTTTTTGAACCAAAAAAAGGTTCGTTTTTGACATATTACATTAGTTAAAAATGGATTAAAATTTAAATTTTCTCATTCCGATTCGTTTATGCTAGTATATATTTAAAAAGTGATTTGACAGATTGATTGAGATGACTTTTATGACATTTATCGTAGGCACATGACGTCATGTCTTTTTTGTTCTTCAAATTTCAGATCTAAAGAAAAATAAATTGTAAAAATTTTTATTGTTGCGTCTAAAACTGCTTATGTTTACAGTATATATCGCAATTCTTATAGGATAACCAATACCACAGTTAAATTATCTATTCATTTAAAATAATGATTTTTTTAGATTTTTAGAATTCCAAATAAACACATTATATTCTAAAATAGTGTGTTTATTTGGTAGTATATATTTTAAGCTCCAGTAAAAATTTAGAATCCATTGTTGAATTTCAGATAAGGGATGAAAAGTTTTACAAAAATAGTAATGGTTCCTTAATGAAATCAAACGACTTAGACCAATTAGAAAAATCTCATAAAATGTTTTTTTCAATGTTCTAATTTTTATTAAGCATTCAATGTAAATGTAATTATGTCAAGTATTATATAAAAAAAAATTTTGCATTTTTCCCACGCATGCTCATTATAAAAGAACTACTTTAATTACTCACATCTTTCGAAGTTTTAGACAAATTTTTCTCAAATTTATGAACAATAATTTTGCTATTAATTTTAAACTGCTCTAAACATTTTGTTTATTTTCTTTTATTATTTTTGAATACATTTGAAGTTATAGCAACAATACGTAAGACAAAAATATTAGTATTTTTATAAAAATATCCAATCTCAATAAATACTTGAGGTAAGCTTACGAAATTTTGAATAATCAAACTTATAAATAATCAAACTTCATTGATAAGTATGAGAAATTGCATCTTAACTGCATCTTATATATATATANTATATATATATATATAAAGAGAGGAGAGAGAGATTAGATCTGTATTACAATTTTGTTTGTCACAACCTAAAGAAAACAAACTATATGTAATATTATATAGATGTGTCATGTTTTTATTTCAGTAGTTTGGAAAATGCTCAAGTTTCAGAACACGAAAAAGCAATTAAATGAAAAACTATTTTGCTCTTTTTGTAGTTTTTTAAAACAATTCGCAGTGCTCTAGAGTAAATGCTCTAGAGCTAAATTTTTGAAAGGAGAATTACGGCATAAAAAACTTCCGAAATAAAATAAAAAATTCCATCCAAATTTTTTTATACAAACTTTGACCTAGAAATATCAAATCAAATATTTTTGTTGATCACGCGATCTTGAGTTTAAGGTGAAATTTTTATTTCTTCAACTTTTTTGCTCTTTCTTTCCAAACAAAATTTTGATAAAACAAATTTATTTCAAGGCACATTCAATTCCAAATAGAATGGTCATGTACAATAATTGCAAATCTGCTGAATATTTTTAAAGCAAGTAATGTAAAATATTGCAATAATTGTTTTTTTCTTTTTTTTTTTTTGGTCATACTTGTAGAAAATTGTTCGTAATATAGACTTTTAAGAAATTCAAATTCACAAAGGCGGTCATTCCAAAAAAAACTTGATTCATAAACTGAATTTTAAATTTCTAAAAACTTCCCTTTTATAAAATTAAACTCATAAAGCAAGCCTTTAAAGTTCTATTTTATAACAGTATTACTAGTTTTAGTATTTCCTTAAATCATAGTATTTTATCAAATCATTGCTTTAAGTTCCATACATTCTTGTTTTTAATATTTTTTTTAGAACTTTTGAAAATATATGGAAAAATAGCGGCTGTTAAAATTAGATATTTTACATTGTCAAAAACTTTTATCAACATATTACCATTTTAAACAAAAAATAATTTTTTTTTTGTTAAAAAAAGATTTTTGCCGAAATGGGGCTATAAAAAATAAGAGCCTGGTTCAACCCACGAATTACTTCCTCAAAATTTATGATCTTCTTTAATAAATTTCAATATTAGACTTTTTTTTAATGGTATAGTAATTGCAGCATAAGTATAAAATTTAGCAATGCATATGAAGATCAAAGGGGGAAAGAGGTTTATATTAATTTTTTTTTAACAAAATTGTCGATTAAATAGCCACCTGTGGCATTTTGTGGAATAATAAGTTTTAACATATCAATAGCATAAAAAACGATTATCCTTGAGAATTACTTCGCAGTGAAAATAGACCGCAACTGGAATAACCACTGCCTGTCCGCCTTACAATTTGTTTTTTCCCCAAAATCAGCTTTCATGCACATAAACCGCTCTATCCTAATGATCTTTATATTTCATAGTTTTGAAATTAAATTTCATAGTTTTAAATTTAAATTCAAATACAAAATAAATGGTATTATAAATAAACGGTATATAATATTCTTCATACTATTTTTCGCTAAGGGTTTACTTTAAGGTGCTTTGAAATTTAGATTAAATTATAAAAATAAAACACCTAGTAAAAAGCTAAAAAGAATCTATTGCTTTTATATATAAATTCCTTAACTAATATAAAAACACTTTGTTATATATTTAAAAGCAGAATTTTTGTTTTTTAACATAAATTTCAACAAAAGTATAGGCATGAAATCTCGAATATTTCTTGAAAAGAAACAACTGTTTTATTCTCTACAATTGATTTACGAATTGCACTGGTATGTTAAATATTTACAATGCAAATTTACTGAATATGCTTATACGTCTGAGATCTGTTTTTTAGTGTTGTATCTCTAAATCTCAATAAAAAAGTAACAAAATCAACTGCCACAATTTATTCAACAGTTCAGTCAACAATGCAATGAATTTAAATTTAAATTCAGATCAAATACGATTTCCTCAGCTTATACTTATCGTGAAACAGTGTTTGTCTATCAAAATGCAAATCTCACTCTTTTGTTTGGTGGTTACATTTTATTAATTCGAATGCTGCAAAAATAGTGAGTAAAATATTTCGGATGCATATTGTTACATAGATTGATTATTGATTGAGGTATGAGACGTACATACTTTTGATTTTTCTTAATAGTTAATTTTAAATCGTTGTCTATTTTTTTAAAGTAATAAACTGAAACTGTTTATACATTAAATTTAAATATAAAAATCCTCACACACACACACACACACATATATATATATATATATATATATATACCNTATTGTAACTCATTAGCAGCCAAGAGCAGAAATACATACAGCTGAACGAAACTAATATAGGGTTTCGCTATAGCAAAGTGGCGAACAGCAGTTCTGAAAGCCATGTTGCTATTGGCAGAACCCTACACAAGCGATAAAAACATTAGGACTCAAATATAATAAGAATACAAAACGGAAAATGTTTTTAATCAGTCATCAGTGCATAATCAACAGAAAAAAAAATCCAAGTAACATATATCACCACATCAGAAGTCATCCTTGCCAATTAATGTATTGAAGAAGGTGCGTCATAAATGATTATATGTGACGGTTACAGTTTAGGCATTTGTGGACAGTGTAAATACCAAAAGGTGAATTCAAGGTCAAATTTTAAACTAGGCCGAAAGACTATTCACAAAATAAGTTGAAAAGTTATTGTAAAAAATTTTGGCTTTGAAATTATCTACTTCCCACATGAAGTTGGTATCGATTCATTACGATTAAGTTTCTAACGATTCATTAGATACATTAAGCCTTATTTGATAATGTATAGGGGAGAGTTGGATAAAACGGGATAGTCGGACAAAACGGGATACGTCGTCTAGGGACCAGATTATTGTAGCTATCTAGTGGAAAACAACAGAAACGTGTTATTTAACCATGATTATAACATTATCGGTGCGTCCCGTCTCGAGATCACTATTTAATAGAAAGTTGTAGGTCTCAGAATTTTTTTATTCTATTTTCTTGCCATTTTCTACATTTACGTGCGTTGTTTTTTACATTGTACTGCCTACATATATGGGAATAAAATTCCGGTGAGTATTAAATATGATTAATCATTTATTTACCAATATTTTTATGTGCAGTCTAACTAATTTCTTTTCACATTTAGGCGGCAGCCATGTTTGTTTCAAAAAGTGTCGGAGTCGGACAAAACGGGACACTTATGAGTTGGATAGAACGGGATAGAGTTTTTTATGTCCCGTTTTATCCACCTATTTATTTATTGGATTATTACCTTTTAAAATAGCCATATATTAATGTAGGCCTAGGCTTTTTGAGCAACTTATTTATATTAGCTATATATATATTTTTGAAAAATTTAGTCTCTTTATATAGTAATGCAAAATTTGTTTATTAACGTTCATTATTAAGCATTTTATTTTCGACTCTAGGATTTCACATCCTTCTTTAGAACTAATTGTAATGAATTTCTCTGATGAAGACTTGAGCTTTTTTACATATAAACTTCTTAATTCTCTGGATTGCTCAATTCAATCTAAAAAGAATTCTTCTCATTGTTTACTGAAGTATTTAAATACTTGATTATTAAAGAGTCTTTCAGGAGTGTTGCGACATCAATGGAGTGAATTAGAAATAAAAGTGAATTAGAAATGGAAGAAAAGGAAAGGGTGATTAAGCTACAAAAATGAACCAAGAGAATTGAATAAAAGGCTGCAAAGAAATCTCTCTTAAGAGCACAAGGCACATCTCGACAACGAAAATTGCGGAAATAAGCCTTCATGTTTGAAAACTCATAGTCTTTAAAAACAAATGTAGCATCATATTTTTTGTGTACTTACTTATAAAACAACAATCTATATAAAAGTGTTAGAACTGTAAAATCCCATGAATATAATTTATAGAAATATTGCTTTGCAGTTCTCTGTCAGTTAATTATGCTTTTCACTTAGTTTTATGCAAAAAAAAATTAAACATTGTAAACCCTATCCCGTTTTATCCAACCCAGGTATGCTAAAACGGGATGTGTAAGAGTTTGCAAATTAATTTTTTTTTCTATTTCACAGTCATTAAAATTAGTTTAAAATATGTTTTTTGTGTGCTTCAATAAATGTTGTAGCAACAAAAAAAAATAATGTATAGTTTTCCTTAACAGATATTCCGTAGTAAATAAAAACAATAATGGTATCCCGTTTTGTCCAACTCTCCCCTATATCCCTTTTCAAGATAAAAACAGTTTTAGACATACAGATCTTACTTTGTTTTGCCAGTCTATTTCTTAATTATTCGTTCGAAACTTTTAAAGAAGTTTGAAAACTTTAAATAGAAATTTTAAATTTTATGCAATCAAAAATTAATTGTTACTATAAATTATTATAATAAGATTATTAAAAAACAGAACAAATAAAAGTGCCAAGCAAATATATTTAGCATTTAATAGCATTTATATTTATATTTACGTTAAAATTGGCAGTTAAAAATTATCTGAGATTTGTAAATGTGATTTCTTACGCATATAAATCATTTAAAAAAATTCCTCAACTAGAAATCACATGCAACATTTAAAAAAATAATTAAATTAACCGAAGTAACTTTTAATAATCATGTCAGAAGATGACAGATAAACATCTGACCTAGTGTTTTGAAGTAAAGTCATGCCATTATAAATCACAATTTGGCGATGCTTATTTTTTTTAACATCTTTTATTTATTTATTTATTTTTGGAAGTTTAAGTGTCTTAAAACGTTTTTATTAAGTATGAATTCTTGACAATTTATTTTCCGAAACCAATTGAGCACAAGCAACCTGTGTTTTAGAAAAAAATACGTTAAGGATTAAAATTCCTTTATTATAGATTCAAAAGCTAAAGCAGTTACTACTTTCTGCAATAATGTTATTTGCATTTACTCTAAATTCCAAAAGGAAAAAATTGTATAATCAAAATTACCAGAAGAGAGTAAAATTTACCATGTTTTTGGCACTATGGGAATATGAAAAAGCACGGTCATTTTAACCGAACCACTTTAGTAGTTAATTTAAATATTTTACAATAAAATATTGCTTTATAATATGTATTAAAATTTGATGAATGTAGTAAAAGTCGATTGTTTTATCGAGATACCATTTAGAACATGGCATAAAACCATTTATTCGGTTAACTTTACTTTTAACTTTTGTATTTTTTACTAAAAACAAGGTATGAAAACTATAATTATGAAAATCAGAATTTCGTAGAAACGGTTACAGCTTCAATGGAAAAATTATCAAATGATTAGTTTAAACACGGTAAAATTTGGTTTTATTAACCAGAATTCAGAAATTTTGCTTCTTTTTTTAAAAAAAAGTAACGGAAATATCTTTCTATACTGTACTACAAATTTACCAGAATTTTTTCCCGTGATCGTTAAAATTGTAAATTATAAAAGAACCTTTATAAAAGGACTATAAAGAAACCTTTTTTTTTATAACAATGCAGCTAAAAAAAAAAAAGCAATTACTAGTTATGAAAAATCTAGTCTTAATTTTTACCCCTGCAGAAGTGTTTCTCCTTTATAGTTTGCACTTGGCAGTAAAACAAAACTCTCCTCTTTATGCTCTGTTCAATTTGATCGCCAAACTCATTACCTCTCGAGAGTAACAATTTATATTATTTATTTATTTACTGTTAGTTAAATAGTTCCAAGAAGCAAATGGATTATTTCTAATGAAGATTTGAATTCTTATGAGTCACAACTTAAGTGTTTAAAAAAGTTTTTATACAGATAACTTTTCTGCGATTTTTAAAGATTCATTTCTAAGATATGATACATATCTCCAAAATGTTAGAAGCAATTTGATATTATTATTATTCGTAAATAACCGCTATTTTAAGTTTGTGATGGATAAAATTTATTCATAAAGTATTTTGGTGTTATGCTAAAGGAAATTTAACCAAGAAATTTAGTTTCCTGTTACATTATTTGTTTGATTCTTAGTTTCTCTGATTTTTAAATTATTGCTAATTTATTATTCAATATTTGTTGCAAAGGCTTTTTATTGAACCATTTATAACTTGGCTGTTTAATATTAAACAATTTTTGTTCTGCAAACAAAACTCGCGCATAGAACTGGAAGCAATATTGCTGAACAATATCATATTTAATCACAAGTTGTTTTATTTGTTACCTTATTTTATTTTTATTAATTGCATTGTATTATTTTTATTACTTCTTAATTTTCCAAACTGATTTTTAAATTAAAAAGAAAAACTGACATAGGGAGATGAGAGATACTATGTTAAGGGATATAATGCGATTTATGAAACTAAGGCACTTATTTTTTGTATAAAGCATGCTTCCAAAAGAAAAATTATTTCTTTTGAAAACGCAAAAACGTTAAACTTAGTATGATTCAGAGTAATTTTCTTGGAATTAAAAGAAAGTTCGTTCGCTATACTGGAATAACTAAGGGGCATTATAATGAGGATTTGGTGGTTAAAATAACATTACGTCTATGGAATAGCAAACGAGACTTCTGTATCGGTCTTTATAATGAAGGAATCGCACTAAAAGGGGGTCATACTAAAGGGCAGCTGTATTTACAGGTGAAATATCAACAAAATAAAATAAAAGACGATTTTAGTACAAGCAAATAATCTCTCTATTGGTTAAATTTTTTATATTTAAAGTTCTAAGGTATATTTTTAAACATTCAGTTAAATCATTAAAATTGTAAAAATATTGAATGAATATTACAAAATTAGTCATTTCAAGCACATAGCAATTTATCAATAAATGAACAAAGATGAATGAAAAAATAAATTTTTAAAACTAATACATTATAGTTTTCGTGATAATTGCTTAGTCTTATGACAAACTATGACAGTTTAATTCTATTCATAGACTAAATAATTTGGAACAAATTAATTATTGAATTATAATTTTATCTGTTATAAAGATAATTATGAATGAGATAACATCTCTATTATTATACAATCATTACAGTTTCATATAACTGAAAAATATTTTAATAAAACTTATTACGACTAAATTTATTATAAGAAATAAATAATTAAGTTTTAATTCCATATTTTATATACATACGTGTTCAATAAGCTCACTTCTATATAATAATTTATTTATTTATAGAAATGAAAAATCTTTTAATAAAAATTGTTACAAATTAGGACAAACAATTATATATCAAATAGAGTTTGGATAACTATTTTGGAAAATGATATGTTTATTTGGAATTGAAGCTAAAAAACTATTTATATTAAATGAATAGATA
>NC_092213.1:8457889-8497764 GCF_043381705.1 Parasteatoda tepidariorum
ACAATGTCGCTGTGTTTCTGCCACGGGGGCTCTATATAATAAAAAAAGGAAATAACAGTGAATGAATAAGCAGATTTGATATGCTTAAAATATTGACAACTTGGATGCAAAAGTTCTAAATGAAATTAACAAAACAAATAACAAATCTGTTGAAATTTAACTTTGCCAAGTGTCCTTTTTTCAATTCAAATTTAAAATTTTACATTTATTAAACTAACTACAAGATTTCACTAATTCTTATTTTCTTCCATATAGGTGTTAAAAATTAGTTATATTTACAAAACATAGCACACAATTTCAAAAAAACAATATTTTTTTTTCGACCTTCCCTTAGGTTTCCTCCTGAAAATATTACACAAATAGTGTTAAGTGGAGGCATAACTAGGGACTTGACTAAGTAACTCAGTGGGAAAAAAACTTCTCCTTACAGCAATTAAAAAATAGAAATTATTAGAAACTGTCCAAAACAACTCTAAAGAAACGTTTCATTTAGAGGTAAAATGAAAAACAATGCTTAAAATTTTGATGTCATAATTACTTTTAAACTATTGGCCATTTTTTGTTGTACATAGAGCAATATATATGAAGCTAACAGAATTCATTAATTAGATAATCAATGAAACAAATCAATATATTTGCATTAAAAATAATCATATGAAAAATTCGGCAACAATTTTCAAAATACAGTGGTACAGTGAAACCTTTCGTGAATGACCACTCTCCGTCCACAGTAAAGTAGTCATTAATGGATGTTGGTATACAAGTAAATAGGAAATAAATAAAAATTAATTACAAGCATTAAAAAAAGTAATGACCAGAATTTAATGCGATTGCAGTTATTTATTGCCGACTTAAAAATCATTTCTGGGTGTCAGACTAGTTACAGCTACACGCAAAGAAGTCATAAGACTATGTTAATTTCAATATTTTATTTTAACATAAAATGGTGTTTAACACAAATAAGTACTATTTTCAGATTTTAATATGAATAGAGAGCATTGATCTATCCTTTTGTAACAATCTGTAAACTAAGTACTTTTGGGGTAATAAAATTCAAAGTTCATGCTAGGCGGGATTTGCGGATCAGGTCGCCCGGCTTCCCCTTTGACCTATGAACCTGATTATGCGGCCCGCCATATAAAAGGGAGGAAAATGGACATGCCGATTTCAGGTGGTTTTTTATCTTTTCTTTTGGGCAGTAATAATGTTTTGGCCATTATTAATCGTTTTTTCAACTGTTTCCCTATGATCTTTCAAATTCCGATATCTTTCACATGTAATTACGACATGCACATTTCATATTTGATCTATCACTTCCTTGAAGTGTTTGATTCGTAACAATTCCATTGCAATTTCACGTCGTTTGATTATTATTTTTTCAGCCTTTTTCACATTGTTTTAACAGGCAATTTCGATGAGCAAATTTCGTTAGCACTTCTTAATGTGTGTGACTCATGACAATTCTAACACAGTCTTTGATGATTGCTTTTTCAGAAGTTATTAATCACTTTTACGGCCCTTTTTTGTAGTTTTTCAAATATCTATATTTTTAATAGAATGTTTGGTATTCAAATTTGAGTTATTACTATTTGATGCGTTCGATTCGTGACAATTCTACTAGTCTGTGTTTTACGACATATTTTTCAGAAGTTATTTATCACTTTATCAGTCTTTGCCATAATTAAATCCACATCGTTTCCACTTGCTTTTTATAATAATTAATCTGATAATTTTTATACAATGTTATTGCAACAAGCGAGTTTTTCCATTTACAGAGTTACTGTTTGACATTCTCAATTTAGATTAATTTTTTTTTTTTTTTAAATCCTGATATTTTTAATAAGTTATTATTTTGGCATCCAAAATTTAGAGAATTACGCTCATTTTAAAATGAATTTATAGAATGTGTGAATTTAACTAAGGAATTATTTTTTATTCAAACTAATTCTCTTAAAAAAGATTTTTTAATGATAAAATTAAATATTTTGTATATTTTGGACGTCTTAAAAGTCATGCAAATATTTGCGATTAGGTGCCCTTTTCAGTTTCTGGCACCATGACCTTTTTAAGGTCTAGAATGAACACTACACATACATCCTTTTTTTAGACAATAATATTGATCAAAAGCCAAAGCAAATTCATTTAAGTGCACCAAAAAGTATAATACAAAGTTTCGTATTAATGTAATTATTTATAAAATCGTAAAAAGAAAAAAAAATTCCAGGTTTTACACTTATACACATTTGCACCATAACTTTAACTTGAAAGCATCGATCTGATTGTAAAAGTTGAAAACTATATTATTCCAGCTGAAGTTCATTTATAAGTGAAAATATGTCTGACAGGTTAGAAAGCTTGGTAATTCACTCCTTTTTACAAAAAGATCTACCTAATATAGATTCCTTCTGAGGGCCCATAAATAAGAGTTTTCGGTCCGGTGGTTTAGAAACAATGCGTTGAAAATATGACTGATAATCGTGCCAAATCTAGGCTCTATATTTATCATAGATTAATTCACAGGATGGCGTCATAAAAAATCGATGTTGGTCGTTCATTGGGAGTTGTAATGAACCACGCTCGTAAGAACCAGTTACTACTCAACTCTTCACCTGCTTGTGGGATAATTTATGCAAGATGCTCAGTAGCTGGTAAATGATTATAGCTAGTAAGATACTCTGGAGGTAGAGTCCAGGCCTTACCACGGAACTCGATGTGTAGAACGTAACTTCTTTTACATTTAATCATTTGTAAACATGCCCACAGGTCACAGTCCTCCTCGAACAAATTTATATTTCTGGGGTTGCATGCTTTTTTTTCTTAAGTGTTCTCACACTAAGCTAAAATCTACTCTGCTTCTTTAAATCGCATATTTTTAATTATATTACAAAATTTATTAAAAAAAATTGTGAGTTTAAATTCCATTCAACACTTTGGCAGTTGCAGTTGGCGAACAGATCATGATACGTAAATACTCCCAACAAATCTAATTTTTCTTTATGCATTACACTTGAAAAAAAGAATGTTTTCTTATATAACTGTACTTATACTCACAAAGAAGCTAATTCGGAATATTTCTTTTTCTATGCACCAATTTGTCACATAATAATGTAAGTTAAAAATATTCACATTAATAGCAAAAATATTTAATGAATAAGCTGAGCTCTACATGCAAGTTAATGTACAAATTTTAACACATAAAAAAAGTTATAAATGTTAAGTTATATTTGATGAGCTTAGTGGAAGAACCGGTTAAACAAAATGTTAGTAAATTTGAGTAACTAGAGCTGCACAATGGGCTATTGGCGATAGTCTGGGAAACATCCCTGAGGATGATCCGAAGACATGCCATATAACAATTTTGATCCTCTGCAGAGGGGATGGCTCCCCTGCTTTGGTAGCTTCCATGAACCGAGGAAAAATGTGCACGAAGTCGACCACTAGGTTAACGAGGACCAATATCGCACATCCGCGGTCCATACACAGGCTGATCAAAGTGGTCACCCACCCGCTTGCTGACTGCAACCAGTGATGCTTGACTTCGGTGTTCTACTGGGTACCGTGTCTCGACAATCAGTCCAATACCAGACAAACCAGGGGAAAAAAACTATAAGATGAAGCTGTTTAAGGGGTTTTTTTTTTCTTTTCTTTTTTGTCTTTTTCAATTACAGGGGTGATTGTGAGCCCAACTCAAAAATCCTGAAAATTTCTTGAGTAAAAAATAAATGTCTCTATAAATTTAAATCACTGATATTTTCAAAACATGAAATTCTAAATAAATTATATGCAGCATAACTTTAATGAATAATTATTTATAAGTTTACATTTATCTCCAATAACATTTATTATTCTACCAGACAAAATATTAACAAATGAAAGAGATGCCAAAAGTAATAAATTCTAGTTCTAATATTTTTAAATAAAATATACAAGAATTATACATAAATGTGATCAATGATTTTCTTGAAACTTCTGGACGTTGGATTTCGAGAAACTTCCGTATTGCAGTTTGCGAAAAATCCAGAAATTCGGATTTTTTCTGGAGCACAATCATCTCCGCAATTATTAATTCCTAAATAAACATGAATTCCTCCTGAATAAATGCAATCTGCTGCTTCAAGTTTTTACTGTTAACCAATTTCTTTTCCCCTGCGCTTTAGCATTCGGTGCCTAACCAGAGATTTTCTAGGGTTTGTTGACTATTTGTCGCCAAGATACCTAACCAGCTCTTTCATCAGCTGAATACTTAAAAAATGTCACATAGAAAGGTTCTTCCTCTAAAGTATCTTCGGAATGAATTGATTTAGCATTATAAATGAACGTTATACATTTAAATAAAGCTCAAATAAGAACTTTCGCTGAAAAATCTTTTTTTTTTAAAAATGTCACTTAGCCACAGTTCTTCCACTAAGCTGTTCATTTCTAAGAAAAAAAGAAAAGGCATTTCTCACTTTTAATAGCTTCAAAGAACATGCAAGCACCACTTCTTAAATTTAGATGACTATTAAATTCAACTGAAAGAAAAAAAATGACACTTTAGATAAAGTAAAGTACTTATAGCAAGTTTGTAACAGCTACCCTTAATATTACATATTTTTAAAACGCTTGGCAAATATGAAGTTAAAAAAATTTAGACATCATAGGTTGCAAATTAATATTTAAGTCAGGTAAAAACTAAAATTCTCCGGCAATTAATGCTTAAGATTATTGAATTAAAAATAATAAAACTTGTTTAACACCTGGAGGAAACAGAGAGGAATTTATTAGTGTTTATGAAAAAAAACATCCAAGTTTTTTTTTCCCCAGCAATTAAACAGATTTTATACTTTCGTGTTCCACTTTTGTCTAAGATAATTTGTAACATTTAAGAATGCTTTTTTTATTTTTACTTCTCTTAAATAATAATTTGTGGCCCTAAATAGGTACGCTTTTATAAACAACGTGACTATATGTACACAGTGAGACACCTTATATTTTTTTAAAAACTTTAAGATTTATAGGGTTTTTGGAGAAATATGTTTAAGTTATAATTGTTAAGCCAGATTTGGAGAAAAATGAAGAGTTTCTTACACAATATAATAATACATAATTTTCTATTAATTCACAAAAACATTCAAAGATTATGTTGAATTAGGTCTCTAATTCATTTAAGTTGAAAGCAGCAGCTAAGCAAATGACCACTGATTGCTCAGCTTAAAGTAAAGGTAAGATCATTTAGTGATAGCTTATCAGTATTTATTAAATTGCTTACATATAATAATGGAAAAAATAGGATTGGGTTTTTACCAGGAAAAAACCAGTTTTTACCAGGACATGGTAAAAAACTAGGTAACCATGGGAATAACCTGGTAAATACTTTTAACTCATGATTATTTATTTACAAATGTGGTTATAGTGGTTTGTTATTTATAACTGATAGGAATATATGTTATTTTCATATTACAGGTAATAAGAATTATTAGGTGATATATATTTTATCAGCAAGTAACAAGCCATTGGACAAGTAATATGGTGTAAGGCATTGGTTCCCAACCCCCGGGCCGTGGACCAGTCCATAAATTAAATGGTACCAGGCTGCCCAGGAAACATTAAATTATTTTCATTTTATTTACTGTGGAATGTGGATTTGTCTCAGGTTTGTGCGACCTGCTATGGACGAGAGGTTAACTGACAGCCATCCCCAATACCCCAAATGTAACTGTATTTTGTTTTGATGAAATGTTTAAATACATTTACATTAAAATTATTAAATCAAAACCATTAATTATTAAATCAACATCCGCCTTTCACTCAGTGTGTCGCAGTGTGTGGATGGGGAGGCAAGGTATCTCCTAAATTCTAATTGTTTACACATAACCAGGTGAGGCAAATCTTCTCACTATTAAAAACTGATCAACTTATAAGATTTTCAATATGAGCCAATAATGAGAATTAAAATGATGTTTATAAATTACAATATTGAATATTATAATCTATTACAGCTGCATTTATATAAAGAAAATAAGCAAAAAGTTAAAATAAACAGGAATTTTGGAATTTTAGAAAAAAAAAGAATCAAATGTTAACAATTTTCCTTTTTGTACAAAAGAATAGTTGGGACACTTAACCAATCTTTTGTCATTTATTTTTATAAAATTAGATTATGAAAAAAATTCTTTTACTTATTCACTTTGTATGTGCACTTCAAAGATCAAAATTTTACAAAATTATATGTACATAATGAGTTAAAAGAAAAAATAATAATTTTTTATGTATGAAGATTTCAAAAATCACAACAAAAAGGTTTATTAATGATGTATTCATTAGAAATTATGGTAAAAATGTAACTATGAAGTCATAACACCAAACTACTGACAATATATGGGTTTAGCACTGACAGCATAAATGTTTCATTTTGTACAAAAGTTAGGTAAATTTATAAATCAATATGTGATAAAGATAATGGCAAAAACAGACCTCGTAGAGGCACAAATAGAAAATCAGGAGAAAACAATACCAAAAAAAAAAAAAGGTTAGACAAAATCAAGACAACTTTAGCACAGAATATTCTTTCAAAAGAAAAATAGAGTAAAGAAGAAAAACCATCTAAGAAATTAAAATTTACAAAACTAAACACCTATCTGAAAAGTTAAAATTTATAGTTTGCTTTAGGAAGCATTTTTTTCCAACTTTATCATAACTGAAAAACTAAAATTTTAGTCCAAACATTTAATAAACTTTTTATTTCAGAATGACCCTAAAAAAATGGTAGTTCCTATAATATTTTAATATTTTGAGAACTGATGAACTTACATCATTTTTTAGTGGCCAAACTTAAAATATTTCTTATAAAACGAGATAAGAAAATTAATCCTTTAAATAGTTTAACTTAATATAATTACAACATTTTAATTTCTGCATATTTAAGAATAAAAGATAAACAAAAATATGATTAGCCTTCTATTATTTTAGATTATAACACATTCATTTAGCATAAACATAATTTCTAAATTAGCCAAATTGATTTTCACATCTACAATACAAGATTGAATGATGGGAAAAAAAAGTCATAATAAGCAAATACATACAGGGGTCCCCACCAGGGGGGGAGGTGGGCGCATGATGCACCCACTTAAAGCTTGGGGGGAATTTTTACACTAAATAAAACAAATAGTTTGGGGGGGAGGGAATTTAGAATTTGCCCAAGAGCTTGGGGGGATGGGGGCCACTGAATACATATAATTAATGCTATTGTTTTTCATTAGTACTATACTCTCTTCCGCACTGCATTTCAATTAGCATTAAATATAAATCAAACTAATTAACAACAAAAAGTTTTTGCGCGATGAGAGGAAACAATGAAATGAAGTGCAATGGCTTCACTGATAACACTGAATGTTAAAGAATGTATGAATGT
The DNA here is from genome assembly GCF_043381705.1 of Parasteatoda tepidariorum. Taxonomy (NCBI): domain Eukaryota; kingdom Metazoa; phylum Arthropoda; class Arachnida; order Araneae; family Theridiidae; genus Parasteatoda; species Parasteatoda tepidariorum. The sequence goes on from NC_092213.1 coordinate 8,465,283, forward strand.
TTAAGATGGAACATAGGTGGCATGATAAAGAATGATCAACAAAAATCATGATGCATTATTTTGAAGAATGAAACAGAAGTTCCAAAGTATTTTTCTTTTAGGAATTAGAACAACTTTGTTGATGTCTGCCTGTAAGTTTGCAACACAAACATTTCAATTTAAGATCTAAGGGAAAACAATGTGAAATTAGGTTTGTTTTTCACTTTTCTATATTGACACCAAAAATGAAAAAATGCTGTTTATTTATCCCTATTTAGAGTATACATTGTTCACTTAAACATAACAAATACACATTGCTCACAATACATATATTGCTCACTTAAACATACAAAAAAAGAAATTGTTGCGAAAGCAGAAGACTAGCAACATTTAACCTGTCACAAACATACCCTTTTGTAGATTTAATACCAGCTATTATTCATAATAATTAAAAATCCGGATGTAATTTTTAAGATATGAGAACAAGGACAATTTTTTTAGGAAGAGAAAATTTCAAAATCTAAAAAAAGCACTGAAAGACTTTCTAAAAATTGTGCATAATCAGGGGTCTGTCCAGGGCGAATTTACTACCGTTTAACAGTACCTTCACAAATTCAACTTTAGGAAAAATAGCTGTTTCACAAATTCAATTTTAGGAAAAGCAGTAGTTTTACAAAATACTTTTTCTTAAAATTTTATTTGTGTATCCCTTAAGAAACGATAAATCCATATTTTTTGTGTTGATTTTTTAATTTAACTTTTCAGAAATTATGCCTAAATTTTCACAAAATAGGTACCTCTCAGAAAAACCTAGACAGACCCCTGATAGTATTAAAGAATTTCATTTTGAAAAAAAATTTCATGTATTTTTAACATTTAATATTTTTCATTAGTACTTGCACTTTATTGACAAAGAAAAATTGTGTTAATGTCAATTATTCTGTCAGTTTTATAATTCTTTTCGGTGTATGCCATGTCTTTCCCAAAATAAGCCCAGTACTTCTGAATTTTAAGTATATGGCTTTGTGTCTTCACCATATAACGACCAATATTTTAATGACCATTTTTGTTTGGAAAACAGAAGTCATTATACTCAGATTCAACTGTAAAAATATATATGATATTTAGTATTCTTGGATTCTTATTGAAAATTATTCTAGAAAAAAAAATTATATACTTACAAAGAAAAATTATAAATAATAATCTTAAAACAGAATTTATATAAATAAAAAATTAGATAAAAAGATTTATGTAAGAATTATTAAGATTTATATAAGAGAAAAAGATACAAATTAAAAAGAATAAGTCTGAAATAAAATAATTACCTTGATTTCAGCACCATCAACATTAAAAACGTTCTTGAAACTTCTAGCAATGTTTGACAAATAGGAAGAAATAGAACACTGAAAAAGAACTTATTTTTTAAAAAAAATTATAATTCAAAAATTAATTTTTTTTAGCAAAACTGAAGTTAATATTTATATTTCATAGGCAGGGGTCTGTCCACGTTGAATTTACTACCGTTTAGCGGTACCTTCACAAATTCAATTTTAGGAAAAACGGTAGTTTCACAAAGTACTTTTTCTTAAAATTTTATTTTCGCATCCTTAAGAAACGATAAATCTATATTTTTACTACGTTTTTGTGTTGATTTTTTAATATCATTTTTAATTTTTCACATATTATGTCTAAATTTTCCCAAAATAGGTACCTCTCAGAAAAACCTACACAGACCCCTGATAGGTACTTTTAAGTCGCCCCTTTTCAAAGTGTACAATATTCGTAAACAAGAAACTGCTTACAATGTATCTAAACAAGAAACTGCTTAAAAATAACAAATAATATTGAATATCTGCAATAATTAACAAACAAAATTTATATATAAATTACTGCTGGTATATAAACTTTAAAATCACATTTACGAATTAAAACCACAACTTTGATTGGGCTACAGAAAAATTTGTTGATATTGAAACAGATAAATACATTTACTACTATAGATTACTAAATACACTTTAGTCAAAAACCTTAAAATACCGTATCATGCAACAAAACAATTTTGTCAAAAATAAACTTGATTTTAAAATACGACAAAAACAATCTTCATCAGTTTCATTTCGTGGGTAAACTTATCGACTGTAATTACAGTTACAGTTATTTTGTGATAAACTAGTCATGATTTTAATACTAATTGATGATATAGTGCTGCTATCTTGTGACTAAAATAATAGAAAAACGAAAAAAAAAATTTTACAAATATAAAACCCTATATAATATTAATCACTTCCAAAAATAATATCATTTAACATAATATCATTTAAAAAATAACGAAATGTACTTAATAAACTAGTTTGAATTTAGTAAAAAAACATATGAAAAAAAAAATGTTTGACCATTGGCGATAATAATTGAAATCGAGCGAAATTTTTCCGCAATGATCAATTGCATAGTTGTCACGAAATAAGTTTTGTTATAGATAGTTATATCGGCAGAAGAGTTCTTATAATTTCTTAACTCTCTCCAAATAATAAATATTTTGTTATAGTTAGTATCTTAATAGATGTTTTTGATGACACATTCAAAAGAATTTAAAGAACAGTAATTTAAACATTGGTAAATGGTTTACTAATTCCGGGTACAGTGCTGCTATCTAATATCAAAAAATATAACAAAAATATTAATTACTTTAATACTTCTTTTTACGAAAAGATAAAGTACAAATATTTGTGTGTTTTTGTTCTTACATAACAGAAAAAACTAGAATAATGTTAATTATTATGTAAAGCGCAATGCTATAAAAATCTATCATTTCTTTTTTTTTTTTATTCATTTAGAAGAATAACATGCGTTACAATTTTTTTAGCATTAGTTGCGCTGTTTTAAAATTTACATGTCAAATTTAAAATTTACAAATTTACAAATACATACACACACTTTTTTGTGGATATAATCGTATGAGATGATGACGAAATGATATATTTCTATATATATTCTTTAATTTTTTATTTTTTTTTCCAAAAAGTTTAGAGTCATTTTCTATGTAGATTTTGTACTTTTTAAGATAAAGCTCAAAATGATCGGAGTCTTCCACAAATTTTATATTGTTCTTGCTGTCCGGTTATAAGGCAGTAACATTTGCATTACTACAAAATAAAATTTGTGCAAAACTCCCTGATCATTTTGAGCTTTATTTTAAAAAGTACAAAAACTACATAGCTCGAAACTTTTTACTTTTTTAAGATATTCAAATAAGACTTTTTTCATTAGGTGCCAAATACAATTCACTACAAAATTATAAAGAAAATAAAATTATTATTTTTCGAGCATACGCATTACAAAGGAACTACTTTGAATACTCATATCTTGCGAAGTTAATAAACGAACTTTTTTCTAATTTTAAAACATAATTTTTGTATTTAATTTTAAGTTGTTCCAAAAAAGGTTGCTTGATTTCACAGGAAAATTTTTAAAATTACAGCATTAAAAAACATAAGACAAAAAAAATTTGTTTCGTAAAAAATTTTTAGTACATCTAGAAATATTTAAGCTATGTTTTCGAAATTTTATGCAGCATTTGCAAGTAAAATCCGAAATAATCGATACAAGTTACAAGCTTAATCATCTGCATTTCTACCATAGGGTATTTAAAAAAAACTTGTTTTCATTAATTACATATTGTCTGTCCCTCAAACCTCTGAAAGCTTTACATCTTATTGCTATGTTTGAAAAATCGCATAAACTAAACAACTCTAAAGTTACAAAATAATCATCTGAGTATTACTTCAGAAATTTTAAAAAAAAAAATCAAAAATTGAAAGTGTGTCTTCCATTATTGTAGGTTGAGGTACGTTTGAGGCATTTATCAGGTGTTGGTACCTAACCTCTCTTAAACTTATCGGTTACATATTTTATTTTATAACCGTCGTTGAGAAGCCAACCCAACTTTTTGGGTATACGACTACTAATGTTCAATTCTGTAACCTAGTAATTTTGAACACAACAGAAGACAATGGAACTCCTGTATCAAGTATTGGGAGAAGTTTGCCTTCGTGGAAGACTTTTTGATGGAACTAATCCGCATTTGCGTTACATGAAAACCAGAAGAAAACCACAAAACCTCCCTCGGTTAACCCGATGTCAAGGGGACTCTAACCTATGATCCGCCTACTACCGAGGATGCTTTACTTCAGCACTGTGGTTGGTGCAAGCCGGATGCGGAATTCGTATCGACGAGTCATCACCGGGATTCGAACCCTGTCGGTTATATAGTCCATGGGTTGGCGACTGCTTTTTCGAGTTGACACCCTCACAATCATTTACCCCCATGACTAAAGAATGCAAAATTTAATCTCGCTGGGCATGATCAAAAATATATCAAATTATCAAAAGTATATCGCCTTATCAAAAATCTATCGCAATATTTTCCCAATTAATCTGATTTCTACATTATGGTGTCTAAATTCTTTACCCATATAAAATTTAACAGCATTCACTTTAACATCGTATTCGAAAAATATTTCTTTATATAATATTCATGATATAATATAACATGATACCTATTTTTAAGACTTGCCAGACGTGACGTATTCACGACTAGTAAGTCTTAAAAATGGGAATCTGTTTTTGAGCGCTTGAAACATGTCGACTGTTATTTTCAATTTGCATATATTTGAAGCGAGTGAAGTTTTTAATCAAGTAATATCACGCCGCTTCAGTTTCTTATTAATAATCAGTTTCTTATTATCTTAATTAAAGAGTTTTAGTATCAGACAGTAACTTAATATTCAATTTCTTATTATCTTAAAAAAACACGTATTTTATTAAGAAAATGTGTGTTTATTAAGAAAAATAATATTAGTTTTTTTTTGTTTTCTTTCCTGCTTTTGCAATTTAGCTAACAGTTAGTACCAAAAATTAGCATATTAGTTGTTAATCCTTTAAACCATTAGGATCGGTTTTCAAAGCATTTAAAGATTCAGCACTGAAAGAAAAGTTATTTAAGCTTTCGTTAGTTTCCATCAAGTTACTCAGTTTTCAGTTAAAAGTTATTTAAAAATTTCATTGTTTTCCGAACTAAATCTAATTCCGAATACAATGTAATCGTTAAGAGTGTGTGATAGTTAAATTATTACATTAACTTTAAAAACCACGTGTAGGATAAAATTAAGAGTTCATCGCATAATAAATCCAGAGATACTAAAAAAAGGGAAAACAACTCTGAGCCCATTTTTCAAAAAAGCCTACTTTTCTTTGGTAATGACGAAACAATAATTAAAATGAAAAAATAAACATTTGTATATATTTATTTACTCGGTAATTTTTATATTAAAATAAAATCATATGTAAACTAAAATTTAAGTAGTTAAAAAATTTTGTTTTAAGAAATGCCATCTAAAATAGCAGTGTTATTATCCGTATTGGGCTAAAGAAAAAAACAGGACAATATTTAGCAAAAAAGAAAAATAAACATAAAAATCAGGACAATTTCTTGGGCGTGACAGCTTTCCTCCCAGTAAGAGGACCCAGGTTTGAATTTCAACGATGGCTGGTCGATATGAATTCTGCACCCGGCTCACACCGACCACAGTAATTGCATAAAATATCCTCATTGGTGGACGGATCATGAACTAAAGTTTCCTTACAGTCAATGCTTTTTGATGAAACTAACCCGCATTTGCGTCGCATTGAGAGGAAAACCAAGAGCACCTCCCATGGTTAGCATGACAGCAAGAAGATTCTAACCAAGTCAAGTGCTGACTGTGATGATGTTCAATTTGAGACTACGGAATCTGCGGTGTCCTTCGGGATATAGATCGGGGATTAAGAACACCAGTCCAGTTTTGGAACATTCATTTTGTCAAACCACGGCTGCTCAAGTCTCAACGTATGAATGGAACAGTTATCCTGCTACACAATAAATGAGTCTTCCTCGAAATATTGTCAAGCGTTTGAGATGTCCACACCACTGTTAGAAATTTTTTGGAAAAAATTGTTAAATGACAATTTATTTAATTGTTATTTTACCATATTCAAATAAAACGGTCAAGTAACCATGAATAAGACTCAAAAGTTAAAATGTTAGCTTTAAAGAAAATCGTTTATTAACTACTTTCACTTAATACGGTTAAACAACCAAAATTTCATATCAACTAGGCCCACTTATTGAAGCCACTTTGTTCCTTGCAGTTGGCCTACAGAACAGGAGTTCGAATGCCAGCATCGTCATCGTAATATTTCCTCCATTTCCCTCAACACATGCAGATTTTCCAGTGCTCTGTAATCCCCAGATTTGTGACCCTGGGCTATTAGAATACGATACGCTTATCTCATTCAGGCATAGATGGCAACACCAAAGATTTCTGAATTATCTCTAATGTCCAGTAAAATTTCTTTTTTACGGTTTTAAAACCATGCTAGTCGTAAGTGGTTAAAAAAACGTAAATGGAAAAAAAAAATTTACCACAAATTTTACGGTTAATTGGATGGACAGACTGCTGCCGGTTATTTTACCATAATTTTAGAAGGAAAATTCGAACAGTGTATAGGTGCTCATGTTTCCAGCCTCAGGAACTTATAGATTCCAGCCGAACTATGAAAAACACCCCCATCCAACCAAACACCATGATGCTGCCACTTCTTTAGGTGGGTGTCCAGATACCTTTGTCCCGATGTTGAACATGTATAAATGTACGTAACAAAGACATGAAAAAAATTAATCTCAAAAAGTTTTTTTATTTTTATTTATAATAGGTCTGATATAAAACTATTACATTTTTAAAGACACATTCTACATTCTTTGATCATTTGTGATCAGTTCTGTTTTAAATAATTATTGAAAGATAAAATCAGATGATAAAATCGTAACATTGAAAACAAAATCAATAAACATTTCTATAAATAAATGCCGGCATTTTCGGTACATTCCGTTTTGTTAAAATAAATACATAGATACAATAAGAGTTGCATTGAAAAAATAAATAATGTAGACAGTTGCTAAAAATATTGCACTTTGCTTGTAATTTGGCATCAATTGATTATTGTTTTTATTTTGACATTTTTTATTGATTTTTCATACTAAATTTGACAAAAATCAATTTCAAATTAAAGAGACAATTGCAGCAGTTTTTTGCATTGGTGCAGAAACTGATCCTTCTGGGGTATAAATATTTTTCTTCAAAGTATATAATTCATAAGCAATGTCAAACTCATGCTTTTTTTGTCATCTAAAATAAAGCAATCAACAAAATATTTTTGAAAAATCAAAAATTTCATTATCCAATCAACTGTCACATTGTTGATCTTCTGAGAAACTAAAAGAATCCTTAAGATTTGAGAAGTATTTGTAAAGAAATAATTTTCATTATTAGACATTTTATGACTTCATATTTTTACATAAATCTACGCAGTTTCTTTGGTAAAAAGTTTTTTAAATGTTCATAATTTTATTTATCCATAATCAAGTGGGTCTGTTATCTGTTGCCATGGAAACGGTTGTTATAAGATTATTTGCATTGGAGGTTATGCTTTCTACAATTAAAGATAGACAGTCCAAGCTTGAAACTGGTGACGAACCTTGTGTTTCGTTTGTTCCTGAAAGAAAAAATAAAGAAAATAATAATGAGAAAGAGAATGTATTCGAAAATAAAATTCAAAATTACAGAATATAAAAATTGTATAAAATATTTTTAGATTCTTAAAATCATTACTTTGGAAAACTAAATGATTTATATTGGCTATATAAATTCCAGTTGGCTATATAAATAGACACATAGAACAAATTCATACAAGATATAACACAATGAGGACAAAAACAACAAAAAAGAGAGATTAAGGAAGAAAATTTAAAAAAAATGTTATTTACTGCTCATAAGCTGCAAGTATAACTCATAAAATTATAAAATAAGTTGGGATCAAAATTACAAGGATAAGCACTTTGGTAGTCATAAGCCCAGAATTGAGTCGGCTGTTCAACGACGGTTATAAAATATAAATTTTATAAGGCTGAATTTAAATTATAAAATTTTAATATTAAAGAGGCTGAAATTTAATTATATTTTTTTTTTCGTATATTGATGATTTTAGAAAAATTATAAGCATTTAAAAAAATTAAAAAATATTTATTAAATATGAGAAGATTTTTAACCATGTATTTGCACATGTAAAATATTAAAATTTAGTTAACAAAGAAAATTTTAATTATAACTATCAACTCTACTATTTTATATAGAATTTAACTACATTAATTGTATATCCATCGTTTTTTTTTTTTTTTTTTTTTTTTTTTTNTTTTTTTTTTTTTTTTTTTTTTTTTTTTTTTTTTTTTTTTTTTTTTTTTATCAGCTTTGGAATAGCTTGTCTATTTGTTTTTTCGATAAATAAACATTGCTACAAGTTCTTTTAATTCTATCCACTTGATTAAAATTGTACTTAAATAAATGTTTTTAGAAACATTAGAATTCCATGTAGTTAGTTTATATATATATTAAGTTTAAAATCATTTCAATTATAGTATAAATCAGTAATGCAGATATTTTCTTCTTTTTTAATACTTAAATCCAAAAAATTTAAATGAATGTTGAGTCATAATTACGAAGCAAGACTTATTCCTCGGGATGATTATTATTTAACAAAATCATATAATTTTGAAAATTAAAGATAATTAAATCATCAATAATTATAAAAATAAATTTAATATTAAGAGAATAGTTTCTTTCAATAAAGTGTAAAAATAACTTAGTGAGGAATAATTAGACTCTAGTGGTATTCCATCAATTTGAACAAAAATATTTTTCCATTGTAGAGATAAATGTTAAAAAGACAAAAATTAATTAGAATTTTCCAATAATCACAATCGTAATCAGGGATATTTTAATAATCACAGTAATAACGTAAAGAACATCTTTTTGTTTAGAAAGGGGAATGCTATTTAAGAGATCTTGGAAATCAGAAGTCGCAATAGAATTAATTTTATTTTGCTTAATAAATTCCAAAATAAGTTGATTATTAGTGATAATGGAAGAAAAAACTTCTTTAATAATATTGCTAATAATTTTGCGTTAATAGTTAGATAATAGTTAGTTTAATAGTTAGAGAAAATAGTGCCAGGTTTAATTAGGTAAGTATAAGACCCACAAGTGATTGTTCTAAATTTAATAGGAATTTTATGAAATTTTGGACGGATTATTAAGAATAGAAATCGTATATTATTAGTTTTAATTTTTAACCACTTAAATAAAGATTAAACAAATTTTAATGATAATATTATTATTTAAATTACAAAGCATAAAATTGTTATAATTATTTAACTCCTTATTTAAAAATTCAACATAGAATTTTTTACAGAAAGAATGCATAATTATTGTTAACTTTGTCGATGGGGGGTAAGTACACAATTTTCTTCGCAATCCATGTTTTCTGAATTTTCTTAACTTCTAAAATTTTCTTTAAAAAATATTATTAAAAAAATTAAAAATATGTAATAAAAAGCGGGAAAACAAAAAATTAAAAGATATAACCTTTTCATCTGCTCACACGATTATATCCGGAAAATCAGTGCTTTCTAATCTTGTATCAATATAGCCAAAGCGTGAAATAATGTCAGGAGTACTCAAAGAAATTGAAATAGAAATTAAAATCGAACACATTAAGTAAAAAATATATCACTCAAAAAACAGAATATAAAATTTAAAGAAAATGCAGAAACAAAACATGTGTTGAACACTCTATTCGGGGAAATATAAAAATAAACTTATAACTTGCATGCAGTCCTTTTTGCGGATTTAATCGAATGAACTGATCATGAAATTATATCTTTTCATTATTTTGTTTTCTGGCTNTGAATGTTATATGCATTTTTAACAACAAATATATGTTTTAATATTATATGAAAGATAAATTTATATATTTGAAAATGAAAAATTAAATATTTTTAAAATGTAATTGTTGTATCCAAATTAAATTTAATATAAAGAAATCCTAAATACTATTATGATAAGCTATTTGCTTACTTATTTATTTTCATTTATTTGTGAACGAATCAATCTACAGAAGCATTTGAATGCAATCAGAATACAAAGCGAATTTGTAATTTTATAAGAAATATTTTATATTAAGTTTATAAGAAGAGATCAACCAAATAAGTTTATATTGAAAAACAACTATTGTTATTAATTATTGTTACTTAAATTAAATTATTTTCGTTAAATATTTAATATAAATATATATTAATATTATAATATATTAATATACATTAATAATGATAAAAAGTATGACATTTGTTGTTATTAAATGATAGAATTCACTAAAAGTATATAAATATGTAATAAATAAAATAATTTTGTGATAAAAATGATAAATGAGGTTTATCTATTGTCAATACATTGGTCATTCTCATTTACACCTGAAAAAATAGCCAAAAAACACAATTTTTGTAACTGGGCGGGGCTACCCGNAAACATCCAGAAAAACTTTTTTAAAGTAACCATGTGCATTTTATCCTCGTGAATCTTATTAAAAAGTGACACAATTTTTGCAGCTATTGAAGTTGTCGCTGAACTCGACATCATACTTTTTTAATTTATATCAACAATAACTTTCACGCCACAATGGAATGATTCTGAAACTCTTTTAGAAACTCAAAAAAAAAAACGGTTGCCCACAATTCAGCCCAACTTAATTCCCTGTGTGTCTCTCGACAGAAATAAACAAGGTTTAAGTTGTAAGGAATGCAAAAAATATCTTTTCTTCGCGAGACTTTGTAAATAACGCGACCGAATTTATGTCGCAGCGGTCGTTTTTGGCGACATCACCAACTAATCGCGCGATGAAAACTTCCACAATTAATGACGTACACCCCCCTCTCCCTCAAAATGGGGGTCTCGAAAGAATTAGGAGTTAATCGCTATTTCTGGGGAGGAGAAGGTCCATTAGTGTAATTTAGTGAGGTGACATTTTTCACACGCTGGAAATAAAATGTCCGTGAAAATGGTGTGCGGTTGAAACGTAAAATGTTCTAGAAAAAAAAAAGTTGAAAAAAAATTTTTTTTTCCTCTCTCCTACTTCCTTTTCGTTTTGGTTTGTAACTCAAAACGTAAGATATCTTTTATGTAAAATTATTTCTTGCCACACAAAATGATAGTTTGGCTCACTAAAGAAACCTCCGCCCGTAATATGTGAGTACAGTAAAAAAGAAACCTGGCAATAAAATGACGGATATGACCGCTCATGAATCTTCACGCCAATTTGGCTTAATTCCACTGTATTTGCATGCCAAAGTGACATCAAGAAGTAATTAATGTAATACTATTTAAGTTGTGCATTCTTTTTTTTTAAATGATAAGTAAGAAAGCATTTTGAACGCATGTTTAATTGTATTATAAAAGATGTATAGCAATTAAGAAAAAAACATCAACCTGAATAACTTTTGGTCTAACGGTATAACTTTTGGAACGGTCTAAGGATAGGATTCTTTATATTAATTTAACTTTTTGGGTATTTCGCCATATCTCGAGAGCTTTTTAAGTGAAACGAAAACCCTTTTGCATATAATTTTAAAAATCGAAGATCCAGAGATACTTCCATGTAAAAAATAATTTTCATTTTTTTTGTAACATCATTTTTACTGTTTTTTTTTAACAATAGTCGAAAAAATTTTGAATCGTAAGGCATAAAATGTTTTACGTCATTTTAAACTATGTAATTTTGAATAACAAAGTAAAAATTTAAATGAAATCAATCAAATAGTCTCTGAGTTATGAAAGTTTTAAAAAAAGTTGTATACTATAATTTTTACCTTTAAAAACATGTAATATCTTTAAAAAACAAAAAAATTATTATCCTCTGAAGCCAAATTACCAATTAGTGTATCATGAAACAGTAAATTTTAGAATGTATTTTTATTATATTGAGTTTATAAACCAGTGTAACTAAAATTAACTAAAATTTCTTAAACTAAACTAAACTTAAAACTAAAACTAAAACGTTAAACTAAAATTTCACTACATGATAAATATACAGTGCACCAAAATAAAACGGGTCATCCTGAATAACTTATGATCTAATGATCGGATTTTCACGTTCTTGGATTCAATCTTAATGGTTTGAGGGGGTAATCTTACATATGCTGATCAATAGGATCTGACAATATTTTGAGTTTCGAAATTAGATACAAAAACGTTCTTCCTCTAAATAAACATACCTAATTAATAGCTGTAGGCGATTATAGCTGAGATAGCTATCACTTAAGCTAATTAATAGCAGTAGACGATGTTTCTAGTTTCGAAATCGGCTACAAAAATGCTAATTCTCTGACGAGATTTTTTTTTTTTTTTTTTGCAATGTAGAAAATAGAGTTTCAACAGATAAGAAGGAAATTAGAAACTATTAATGTTAATTTCCCTTTTTGCATATTTCATTACATCCAGAGGTTTTTTTTTTTTTTTTTTTTTTTTTTTTTTTTTNTTTTTTTTTTGTTATGTGATTCAACATATTTTTGACCACAGTTATGAAATTCGATTATCCAAAAATAATTTCAGGTAAAAATTTGTTTTAAATATTTAAATGCTATGCTTTAGAACATGTAAATTAAAATAAATGTATTGTATAATTCACATCTTATAATGTGTTAGCATTCGTTTCGTATTTTGCAAGTGATAATTATCTCAATGTAATCCCTCCACTCTGACTTTTAATTTGAATGCAATGACAAATTTTCTGTGCTGTTAAAGCGATTAAATGATTATCTTTCCTAAATAATTATATATGAAATGCGATATAAATCTAAAAACACTAGAAAAGATTTAAAAGCAATTTTTACTATGATTTCAGTTTTCGATAATTGATAATGTATACATAAATATTATAACTGTACAACTTTAACACCCATAACCGCAGCTGTTTTGGGTGTTCAAGTTTACGTTGCTTTCTGTTTTGTTGCACAAAAACTTTAAGACTTATAAATTTGAAAATACTAAGTAACGTAAAAAAAACGCCATGAATACAGTAGAGTAAAAAAAATTAACATTCGATAATTAATTCGCGATTTATTAACTGTTTGGTTACAAAAATCATCATGTGCACTGCTCTCATTCAAAAAAATAAACTACAAACTCGAAATTCAGGTTGCAGAGAAAACTATTTTTTTATTTAAGAGCTTGACGTGCATTCGTTTTGAAATTTCAATTTGTTTGAACATTATTAGAATTTTATATGATTTTTTCCTCAAATTTTTTTTCTCTTTTATTTATTTCTTTTCCTGTTTATTTACTTATTTATTACTCATTGGCAAAATGGGTGTTGGTTTGGATTTGATGGCGTCCACACACTTTTCAACAGTGCTCAAGAGTAATAGTAAACAGTGCGCATGCGTCGTCATTGCATGCGTTGCTATGGCGACCGCTGCTGTTTTTCTTTTCATTTTCACTCTATCAGGCATTTTTACATAATAATAATTTAAAATATTTTTATATTCCTTTATTATTGACGTATAATGACTGGCTTGTCGGTGATTTCAATATAAATATGAATGCTGAAGAAGGAAAAGTATTTTGTGACGTCAAGAAACACGTGCATAGACAGGATACGAAAATCTGTCTGACGACAAATATCAATTGAGACAGTTTTTGCAACCCATGATTTGAAATGCTGTGGCGTTTAACGGAGTCAATCCAGAGAGAAAAAGCGTTTGACCAATGGGCAACCAGTGATCGTAATTAGGCGATCACAGCTTTTTTTATTTTTGTTTTATTTGATGTAAAAATAAATTAGGAAAATAGAGAAAAATACTGCCTATTTTTACTTATTTTATTTTTTTATTTATGTACTTATTTATGTATTTCTTATTTTATTTTGTTAAATTATTTAATTATTTATTTTTTGCTTTACGTTATAGTTTGTTTCGATGCATAGAAACTATAAGTCTAACAGACTTGAAATCGTGGAGATAAGTAGACAAATGTAGTAGGAGCACAAATGAAAAAGAAATATTTGGAATCCAATTATAAGTTCCTGAATTATCAACTGCCAAACTTGAAAGTGAAAAATACCATGCAACCCAATCTCCTCCCAGAGCGAGCAGGGATACTATGGAATGATACAATGGGAGTGATACCATGGAATAAATAAATACGATGGAATAAGTAAAGAAAAACTTTCGATACTTAATTCAAGAGTTACTAACTATTTACTTATTAAAAATCATCGAGCAGGCCGCTCTGCAGCATTCAAAAAAGCAACTATAAAGTCGAAATTCTGCATGCAGAGAAGACAATTATTATTTAAGAACTTAACGTGAGTTTGTTTTAAAATTTTAATTTGTTTGAAAATTAAAAGAATTTTATATTGAGTTTTTTTCACAATTTTGATTCATCTTTTTTTTATTTATTTACTTATTTATTGCTTTACGTTACAGTTTGTTTTGATCCGCTGAAACTATAAGACTTGCAAAGTTAAAATCGCACAGATAAGTAGACAAATGTACCAGGAATACTATGAAAAAAGAAATATTTGAAATCCAATTATTATGAGAATTATCAACTGTTAAACTTGTAAGTTAAAAATACCATACAGCCCAATCTCCACGCAGAGCGAGCAGGGGCGGAGCCTCCTAGTAACTCATAAAAATGATATGTTAGGAGTAAACTTTATTTCTGTTGTGACAAAATATGATTTTTCTCATAAATCTGTCCACAAATGTTTATGTTCACCTTTCCTCCACAAGTGTAAACAAAACAGTCGCATATCACCACACATTCAAGTAAAACAAGCGCGTCAGGCGACATAAAGCATTTAAAAACTGGCCATTTTGTGAAGTTAACGGTGTGGTAAACAGTGGCAATTCACCTAAAGACGGCACAAGTCAAACACGCTAAAAAATATGACTTTTCTTAGTTTTCCTCGCCAAGATGTCTTTTGATGTTTCCTCGCCAAGAAGTTTCTTTTATTAGTTTGTAGCCGATTCAGGCAAAAGACGTGTTGAGGATAAAGAATGTAGTTAATGCTCGAATCTAAGCCCCTTAAACCACAATCGTTAATTATTGCTATTGTTTCACGGTGTTCGTAAATCTGTCAAATGTGTTCTAAAAATTTAAGTATTTGATGCTCCAGATTCTTGCAGATTCAGAAAAAAACAGTTCCTAACTGCTTTTAGCAAGAATTTTAGAAGCACAGAAATAGAAAAGTAATTGAGACTTATAGCTATTTTCGATGCTTGAAATCTTTACCGGCTTTTTACGAAATAAGAAGCGTTAACCATAAATTATGCCTGAAAAGTCTATTGTGAGAATTGTTTTCTTCAATTATTTTATTTGTATTATTAATACACAGCTACTTTTAAGAAATGAGCTATTTTTACTCAACATTAATAACGAGATATTAGGGAAGGAGTTTTTTCGAAATATCTTCTGGAGGAATAAAGCACACAACAATATGGCGCCTTTTTTATTATTTTGTCTATTTTTCAAAACTGTAAAAAATAATACAGGATAAAAAGTTCTGTTTACATATTTGTGTATATATATATATATATACACAAATATACAAAAATTATACTTTCTTATGGTGAGCTAGCATAAGAGTCTGTTCACTACATGAGTTTTTTTGTTATTTTTCGATATTTTTTTTCTCTATGGTAACATTTTTCATAAAATATTCTCCATGAAAGCGAAATAGTTTCTTGGAATATGTTCGCCTTTGTAACGAGTACTTGCCGTTTCTGAACAGATATTTATCAAACTGATATGCAGACGGTTAAGTTTTTCTTTTATTGTTCATTTATAGATGTTCTGTTCATTTATAGATAAATCTCTTTCAGATATTATTTAATAAACTAAACTAAACTCAGTGGCGCGACAGCCCATAGAGGGCCAAGGCCTACTGTGCCCATCTCAGTTTTCTTGACCTTGGGCTCTGGGGTGCAGGAGCAGATGTTCCGGTCAGGTGGTCAGCCGAACGCGGAACCCCCAGTGTTTAGTTCCCAAGCATGCTTGGTACTCATTTATCGACCCACTGAAGGGATGAAAGGCTGAGNAAAATGTGTTTACCATAAATTATGCCTGAAAAGTCTATTGTGAGAAGTGTTTTCTTCAATTATTTTATTTGTATTATTATTACACAGCTCTAGTTTAAGAAATGAGCTATTTTTACTCAACATTAATAAAGAGATATTAGGGAGGAATTTTTTTCGAAATATCTTCTGGAGGAATAAAACACACAACAATATGACGCCTTTTTTATTATTTTGTCGTTTTTTAAAAACTGTACTATACGGGGAAAAAAACTAATAATACAGGAAAAAAAGTTCCGGTTACATATTTGTATATATATATATATATATTTATATATATATTATACTTTCTTTTGGAGACCTAGCTTGAAAGTCTGTTTACTACAGGAGTTTTTTGTTATTTTTCGATACTTTTTTTTTTCAATGGTAACATCTTTCAAAAAATATTCTGCATGAAAGCGAAATAGTTTTTTGGAATACGTTCGTTTTTGTAATGAGTACTTTCCGTTTCTGAACAGAAATTTATTAAATTGATAATCAGACGGCTAAGTTTTTCTTTTAAAAATGAGAAAAATTCAAAGGATTTAACAAAAAGCTTACTAACTGATTTTTAAAAATTTAACTGATTCTCTTAGATGAGGCTTAGATAGATATTATCCCCCTCATCTAACGAATGATGAGGATGTTAGACGGATGATGAGGTGGGTTTCGATAGGTAAGAGTTAGATCACCGCTAAAATACTAATAAAAAAATAGACAGTTTTTACAATATATGCTTAATTGTTTTTGAAAAACTTAACAAGAACTGGGTGAAAAACATTTATTTGAATCATTCAAAATCTTGTAATTTTTCTGATAAATAAATAAAATTAAAAAAATTCAAATCCATTTTTTTAAAATTAATCTTGCGTCCTTTAACGGAAATGCATAAGAGAGAGGTAGATATCCTAAATTACTTTCCATCTAAAGAGAGTATTCTTGGATACAATAATTTACATAAAAGAAATTTCTGTAAAATATATACCTCTACTTAAAATTCATTTCGAAAACAGTCTTGAAAAGCATTTTTTTAAAGTTTTAATGTCTCACACGTTTCTTAAAATAATACAAATTTATCGAAGAAGAAAATTATTATGTTTAGACCTACGAATGATCAAATTCTATAAAACATTACTTAACATTTAAATCACATTTTAAACGATTATCTTTAAGCCTTATTTATTAAACATTTATCTTTGATTATTTCAATTTAAGTACAAACAAGAATATTTATATGTATGGGAAGCTAACTTGTCCCCTGTAAAAATACTGAATACGTTGGCATGGACAATGAATTAATTGCACTAAAAAACGAAAATTTGAGTAAGTCATAAAATAAAAGTATTATATTACACGGCAACTGCTAAATGACGGAAGTTAAAAGATTAGGTCACGACATAGGCGTATAATCCAGTTTTAGTTGTTTTTTACCCCATTGAACAAAGAGACAAAATAGGTAGACGAATTTTTCAAACTTAAATATGTGCTTAATTATAAAACTTTTTTTTTCATTTAAAAACAACGATTCAAAATAAAGATGACCGTAATAAATGCCGATGACTGGCAATATTGATTTAAAACATTCGATATTTGAGTTTAAAAATTAAACAAAGAAACATATGCAGGTAATAAGGAATAGGGATGGTAATTCCCTTCGTAATTAATAGTTAAATTTATTAAATAACTGAAGTATTGTAAAAAAAAAAATTATTCAATTTAAGTTGATTTTTTTTCTTCCAAAAGTGGATTGTCGTATTTTTATTATTTTATTCATTCAAAAATAAATTTGAGAATGAAAGTTTTTGAAAATAAAAAGACTATGAGAATGGAAGAAAAGTTTTTACAAAATTCTTATGGGGAAATTTGGGCTATACTGATTTTCATGTAATTCTGTTTAAGGTATCTTCAGCCTTAGCTTACTTTTAGCAAAAGAAGATTTATTTTTACTTTTACAGTTCAAAACCTGTTATTTTAAATGTCTATCAAACTGCTCATTTATAGATAAATCTCTTTCAGATATTATTCAATATTTGTAGTTAAATGTTTAAAAATAAAAAATAAAAATATATAAAAATTGTTAGACGAACAAATTTTAAAAATTTCTATCTTAATTATATTATTTTTATTTCAGTCGCAATTTCCGTTAGCCGAATAAAATTAATCATCGATCACAATCATGCTGTATTTCATAACATTCGCGATATCTGTTGATCCGACGATTAACTGATGCCGTGAAATAAAAGGGGCGATAAAAGCGAATTCAGCTTCCTAAGTACAACATGTTGGTGAGGCGATAATCAGCTACTCGACTTTCCAATGAAAGCACGAAATAAAAGTTTTAATTGAAATAATATATTAGTATTTCTTCCCCTTAAGAGTTAGACTTACTAAAATAATGTTTAGTAAAAATAAACAGCGATATAACTCTTTCAGTTTCACAATCCAGCGTCACACTGTCTGTATCACAGTAATGAAATTGTATCTGAAACACTCATTACAAGTGATCTTAAAATACACACTTAACTGATGCCGCAAATGCTTTACGACGAGATAACTCGTCCAGTGCTATTTTTTGAAAGTACTTATCCGGTGATTAATTCTCCGAAAAAAAATTTCACAGCTACAAGAAGGAAAGATCGTAATGTCTGTTCCTTTCGCATTCTTTTTGTAGAACACAAAGCGAGGCTTGTAGAATCGAGTCCAAGTTATGGCTGAGATGATCATAATCTTTCCAACGATGAGCCCCGTGCTGCCCGTCACAGGGTTAATGAGGCGGTCGCGAAGGACAATCTCTCGGAATTAGAGATGTTGACAAGGCAGATTGGGTTGCGTTTTACTACCTGGCATAATGGCCGATGATGGAGGAGTTACGCCTGATACCGTCTGTCATAAGTTTCTTTTTTACTTCTTTTTAAATATTTTGAAACAGAAAAAATAATTGTGCATGCCTACATTGATCCTTTTCAGACTCATTTAAAAATAAACATTAATGCAGAAAACTATTTATTGGTACACTGTAAAAAATAAAAAAAACTTAAAAAATTCAGAATTTCTCCGTATATTTAACTGCTTAAAGCTTTGTGTTGACAGAATGGTTTTTCTCCGTTTTTCAGCCTCATCCCAAACGGATCAAAATCGTCAGTTAAAATTCTAGTTTTTGCCATGCAGTTTTTCGCGTTCTGTAATATAACTTATTAAGCTTTTTTTTTTCCAATTATTTGACGTTTTTTTTTCAATACATTTTCACTTACTTTTTAGCAATAGCTTTCTTTCAATAACTTTATAAATAAAACTACGATTTCACTTGTCAAATTAATATAATATTAAAGCGAAATTCTCACTACTATAATTTCTTCTTAATAAAGCTTTTGAGTCTCAGTGGCTGAGGGAGCGAGCCTTTCAATAAAGTGGCCCCTGGATCGAATCGCAGCAATAATATTTTACTTTTCCTTAAAGTCTTCTGAGACAACAGATTTATTTGTTAATTTTTCCATGTGCAAATCCATTTCGGACAAATCCGTGGTTAAAATTATTTGCAAAATAGGCAATTTATGTTTCGATTTTATATTTTTTCTTAAATAAACATCCATTTTCTAAAACTATTTATGGTCAACTTTTTTAAATTATCCAGTATAATATTACCTTGCTCACATCCATTTCGGGCCCATCCTTGGTAACTAACAAATCAATGCACAGAATAACAAATCACTTCAGCAATGCAGTATGAACGGCACTTTAAAACTTTCTAGTTACACTCAATTTGCGCTTTTGTTTTCATATTTTGTAATCTGGCAATCTTGTTGCGAAAACATTTTTAAATCATTCTTGAAAAATTTCCCGTTCATGTAGGTACATCTGATTTCGCTACTCGCTTTATAGTTTATGTTTTATACTGTTTTTTTCTTTTTATTTTATATGCGCAGGTCGTCGGGCTACCGAAGCGGGGGTGCCATCCCCTCCGCAGAGGATCAAAATTGTGATGGCATGTCTTCGGATCATCCTCCGGGATGTTTCCCAGACCGTCGCCAACAGCCCATTGTGCAGCTCTAGTGCGACTTAAATTAACAACAACAACAACAACAATCTTTTTATTTTATCTTATTTTCTGTTTTTACGCGTTATTTTTACTTATTGTGTTCTATTTTATTTGTTGTAATTTTTCTAAAAAAATTTTTTGAGTGCTCCTCACACTATTGTATTAATATATTTTGCTTTGGCTATATTGATACAATATCAGAAAGCACTCTTTTTTGCGGATATAATCGTGTGGGCTGATGAAAAGATTATCTATTTTTTAATTATTATTCCCCCCTTTTTTTCTTATGTCTATAATTTTTCTATTAAGACTACTTTTTTTTAATATGGCATTTTCATACTAAGCTGTGTGACGCAAATGTTTCATTACAGGAAATAATCACACAGGACAATTAGAGCTACAATTACAGGATTTTTATCAACAGAACTCCTTCATAGAAAATTTTAAAAATGTGGCTTAGCGCTGTATCCATAACCTTTGAGTTGTTAAAGAAAGTCTTTATCAATAATAGAGAAGCTTTTTAAAGCTTATAATGAATGTATTTAAAGCGTTCCTCGTCTGCCATATTGATTTTTTTTTTTTTCTTTTGCTTTCTCGCATACATAAATTTTTTGAGGTATATAATACGGGCGGGGAAAAAACACTTTAAGAAAATACGCGGAAAAATACACCTCATTCATTGTTATATAAAAAAAAATAACCGATTCTATTCGGGTCATTGAACCAGAATTTTATTTAATTTAATAATTATTCGAATATAATTAAATATTTAACTTCAATGAATAAGTATTAGTTTAAACTTTACGATAAAAGAACCTTCGCCACTTCATTCTATTTAACAAATTTATTAACTCTTCAATGACTTAGTGAGTACTCTTTTTATTTTAAGAATTACAAATAATACTTTTTCTAGGAATTATTTTGTAAAAACTCATCAAAACTCATCAATCATTCTTGAACTCATCAAAAGATTAATTCCCCGAAACCTGAGAGACTACTGTTACTTGATACACATTATTTATAACAATACTTTTACATATTATATAGTTACAATTAATAACATATAAACTACTAAAAGTTCTGTTCAGTTAAGTTTAAAATTAAACTTATTGCCTCATGAATATTTTCTTTTTAAAAGTATCTAATTATGATCAAATAATTGTTTTTTACATTAAATTTTGGTTCTATAGCCCGAATCAAATCGGACTTTTAATCAATAATAGTTTTTGAAGTGCTTTTTTCCGGTGCTCTTTTTTCGGGGCCTTTTATCCTGTGCTCTTTTTTTCCTGCTTTAATACCTAAGTTTGAGAGGGGTTTGCGAGGTATTTGAGAAAGTCTATACTTTTTTTTGCACAAATTTGTAGCATATTTTGTTTTGTTTAAATCGGTAACAATAGTTTTTCAAAGTAACGTCACAAAATCGGCTGCTTATATAGAATTTTTTTTTTTTTTTGAGTTCTTAGATCACAAAAAAAACAAAATAAATAAAAGATAAATTTACGTATGCATAGGTACTAAATTAAAAATTAAATTAAGAAATAACTAAATAAAATAATGAGTAAAGAAAAATAAAATAAAACATGAATAAAAAGAGTAAATGAATAAATTTGAATTTTATCATGATAATACAAGGTAGACAATTTAAATAACTTCTTTAAAAATTAAGTGCAACATCAATTTAAAACGATACAACTGATATACCGGAAATAAGTATGAACTAATAAATTAAAAAATAACTGAAAAAAATGGGTAACTAATAAGAAAATTGAGTAAAAACTCAAACAAATTAATAATGAATAAATATTTCAATTTTATTATGTTAAAACAAGGTAGAAAATATAATTAACATTCTTAAAAATAAAATGTGACACTAATTATAAACTCCCCATTATAAAACCGGGAATAAGTATGAACTAGTAAAATAAAAAAAGAAGGAAAGAAAAGGTGAATAATTAAAAAATTGAATAAAAGCAAGCACAAATTTATACTTGTAATATTGAATAAATATTTCAATTTTATTACATTAAAACAAGGAAGAAAATTTAAATATCCTCTTTAAAAATAAAATGTGTCAATAATTTCAAACTCTCCACCATAAAACCGGGAATAAATATATACTAATAAAAGAATAAAGAAAGAAAAAGGTAAATAATAAAAATAATTGAATAAAAACACAAACAAATTTATATTTATAATATTGAATAAATATTTCAATTTTATTGTGTTAAAACTAAGAAGAAAATTTAAATAACTTCGTTCAAAATGAAATGTAACATCAATTTTAAACTTTACCCTATTATACAGGGTATAAATATGAACTAATAAAATAAAGTAAGAAATTCTAAATGAAGATAAAAAGGTTAATAATCAAAAAAATGTCATAAAAACACGAACAAATAAATAGGTTTCAATTTTGTTTTGTTAAAGCAAGGAGGAAAATTTAAAGAATTCATTTTTTTAAAAATAAGTTGTGATAATTTTAAATTCACTATTAATATATCACGAATAAATGTGAACTAAATATATGTTATTTGAAAATGATGTTGAATTTTACATTTAATTGTAGGATTACACCAAATTAGACCAATGCACCTAACGTATTCTTTCAATAATTATAATTTTATTGCGAAAAATACGAATTTTTACGAATTTTATTACGAATTTTTTAATTCATTTTATTTTTGTCCCTAATTTTTTTTTTCTAATTTTATGCACTCTTTTTTTTATTACATATTTTGTTATATGTTTCATTTGTTTTTAATCGATTTTTTTATTTTGTTTCTTAATTTTTATTTATATATATTTTTGCTTTTCATATTTTTATTTTAATTATTTCTTAACTATATTGCTTTCAAATTTTTATTTTTTTCTTTATTTTCAATGTATTTTAATTATGTTTAGATTTATGCTTTTATTCTGTCTTTAATTATTTTTATCTTAAATAGATTTCTTCACTTTTTATTTTATTTTATTTCCGATTTGTTTTTTCTTATTTACTTTTTATTGATTTGTTTTATTTGCTTAGCTATTTATTTATTTAGCAATTCATTTTTTATTTATTTATCTTTTATAATTCTTAATCTCTTTTCCCTTTTTTAAGGTACCGAATTCTTTTGAAAGGCGACAAGCACAAATTCGTTTAATTCCATCTAAATTATCGCTGCTTTGGGAGAAAAAAAGGAATTTTAATTTCTAAAAATGTAAGGCTTTCAATATAGTAAAGCTTATAATAAGAAGAAACAAACATAAGCCTTCAACCATATTTGGCATACCATACTTAAAAACTCGATAACAAACTAATAAATACGGAAATTATTCTCTTTGGCGGTGACATAATAAGTGACAGAACGTTTCCACCTCCATTTGAAGAAGGGGTCGGAATCCCCCATACGGCCCATCCACCCCCACTCAATAAATCAGTCTTCTTTTTTTTTATATGGTGTCCCAAGACAAATGTAAGGATTGAGAATAAGGTATTGAGTTACAAAGATCTTCCGGATTTTTTTTCGCAGCTTTTTCCCCAAAACGTTCAGAATTTTTGGGGTCACAGAGAATTAGTAGGAGACTAGTGAGGAAAGCCCCCTTTGGGTATAAAAAATAAGGGGGGAGTTATTAAGATTGGGGGGACTGTTAGGTAACTTCCTGTGAGCTGAAATCCCTCGGTGTCTTTGGAATAGACAATGTGATTGTTTATAAGAGAGATGAGATAGCATCAATTTAAAAAGAAAAAGAAGAAAACCACTCTCTAGGGGTGCATGTACTTTTTTTTTATTTGGGAATTATATTTCATTTTTTACTATTTTTTTTTTCTTTTTTTAGACTCCGTAAAAAAATTTGCTGCATAAAAATTTAAGGATTAGAAAATTCTAATTTCTATTCAGAGTCAAATTCGCAGAAAGAAAAAATCATGAAAATGAAGTAAAAAAAAAGTTTTGAATGAAATTTGAAAAATGGAACAACATTCAGTATTTTCTGCATATTTCCTTTAATTGTACCCAAAAATGAAAAATACAATCGGGGTCTCACGATAAACGAATACCCAAGAAGGAAGATATAATCTGCGTACACTGCGAAAATTTCGATCAAATTAAGGTAAAAAATACCGTTATTTTTTACCATAAAATTCATTTTACCGGTACATGTTACGCAACCAAAAATCTGATACACCGTAATTATTTTTACAGTAATAATTACCATAAAATCATTGAATTACTCTCATTAAATAAATATTGCTGAAAAAAGTATTTAATATTTTGCTGTAAAAATGGATTTTACGGACGATGCACCAAAAAGTCAGGGTTTTATGCCGGAATTTTATCCAAATTTTCTTACAGTATACCCAGAAATGGTGATATTAGTCTGGATCTCGCATATTAGTGTACTCCACATATGTCTGCCTTAGTGACCCATTAAGAAAAATACAATCTGAATTTAGTGAATCTGCATTAGTGTACCCAGGAATAAGATTACTAATATTATGTTTCGCTATTGTTCGGATACTGATTATAAGAAATATTTGTGTTCATTAAAGTAATTTTAAGTTTTAACTTTAGGTTAACTTTTGTATTTTATTTTATAGCTCATCTAACAACTGAAAGATTACGTAAATCTTTTGAAATAGGACCATGAAAAGTTCAGGTAAAATTAAAAAAACTTTTTAGTTTTATATTTCTGTCGCTTTGTGTGAAAAAAAAATATGAAGAATTTAAACTGAAAAATTAGTATCTGCATTAGTGTACCCAGGAAGGAAATTACTGCTTATTTTTCTGAATTTTTCACTAGCTAATTATAAGATATCTATGTGTTTATAAAAGTGATTTCAAGTTTTAACTTTTGGTTAACTTTTATATTTTATTTCATAGCACATTTAACGACTATAAAAATTACGTAGATCTTTAGAAAAGGGATCATGAAATTTTCAGGTAGAATTGAGACGAAAATTTTCATTTTTTTATTTCCATCGCTTTGAGGGAAAACATTTTATCAAAGTCTTTGAAATAAAGTTTTTTTTATGCCTCTTTGGATCGTTATAGATAAAAAAAAATGTTTTTCATCACTGTAAAAAATTCCGGATGAAATTACGGTATGAAGTTCCACCACTTTGGTTGCATCATCTATAAAATTCATTTTTACCTTAAAATATTATGCCATAATGTTTACAGCATTACTTATTTAATTAGAGTTATACAGTGATTTTACTTTAAATTTTTCTGTGAAAATTAAGGTATATGAGATTTTGTGTTCAGTAAAATGTTCTTGTTAAAATGAATTTAATTGATCCGAAATTAGTTACAGTGTCGAAACGTCATAGTGTTTATTAAAGTCAACATGTAATTAAAGTTAGGAGAACAAGGAAAAAATTAATTCCATTATTTCTTTTTTAAATATATATTATATACCATAATTCGTTCAGTATTAGTTATTTAATTAGAGTGATTCAGAGATTTTACCGTAATTATATCTGTAAAAATTATTGTATATCAGATTTTTTGTTCCGTAACATGTTCTGGTTAAAATGAATTTAGTTGATCCGAAATTCGTTATAGTGTAGAAACATCATTGTATGTATTAAAGTCAACATGTAATTAAAGTTAGGAGAACAGGGAAAAAATTAATTACATTATTTCCTTTTTAAATATATTAAACGTCCGCATATTGCAATTAATGTTATTCTTATTTACAATCATTTTTCAATATTTTTGTTTTGTTTTTTTGTATTCCTTTATACGTAAGCTTTTATCGTCAGTTAAATGTTCACCTTCATTTATTAGCTAAGACAATTAATTAGCTATTTATCTCTAACTTTCTGAAATAAGATTTAGGAATTCAGTTCATTTCGTTTTCACATTTCCGTATTTTCAAAGATAGTAGACACGACTTAATGGCATTAATAAATAAATCCAAATACACAGTGTCAAATGATAACATTTAAATTCGTATTCACAATATTATGTTAAAATATGCATTCATCTTAAAAGTTAATTAATTAAATCAAAGACAATATTTAGCAACATATTACTGTTATAATCTATTGCTTGATAAGCATACATTAACTTAAGAAATAAAAACTTTCCATCAGTTCCTAAATTGAAACAATGTAATTTATAAAAAAATTCGTATATCAATAAATTTGCAAAACTAATTCTATTTCTTTTCTATTTAGTATGTTTTAGAAGAGTACTTTAAAAGTAAAAACATTACATGATATTCTTTAAAGATTAACTATTGAAATCAAAGGAATACGATGATTATCAATGAATAAAAAGCACTAGAATAAATCCCCAGTTCCCACTGTTTAAAATTAATTTGAAAGAGCTTTTCACTATTATTTTTATAAAAAGTTACGCTCAATTATAATAATCCCTTTTAGACATCGCATTGTTTTGAATGAAATGAGATTAATAAAAACGTTGAAATATGCAACGCTTATTTTGTTTTGCATGCATAATAAGTGCTGATTTCGAAATAGACAGAGCTATAGAGATTAGCTTGAGTTTAAATTAAATTAAAGAAAATTATTTTAAAATAACAGTGACTTCAAATAAATTTTAGAATTGCAGAAATTATTTTAATCTGTCGGAACATTTGTCAGTCTTTTTAATAAGATTTAATTCTAAATATTTGTTTAAATGTATTTTTTTTTCTTACACTTGAGAGTTTATTTAAAGTTAAAGTTACATTTTTTCATTTGTTCTGAAAACAAATTTTAAAAAATAAGAGAAACGTGTTTCAATAATACTCACAAGAAAAAATAGCAAACAAAACGAAAGATCAATAACATTGAATACCTTAATCAGAAATAAGCAGTGCTCAAAAAAAATAATAAATAAACGAAACTCCCAGGATAACTTTTGATCTAATGATCGTAATTTTAAGTACTAGTACTTAACCTTCATGTTTTTATCCTAAAGGGGGTGACCTCAAATATGCTAATTAATGAGTGGAAGCAATATTTCAAGTTACGAAATTAGACTAAAAAACGTACTTTTTCCGAAGGAACATGCCTTTTTTTAAATGGATCATGATTACTGACCCCCAAAATATAATGGGTAGCAGTAATCTAGCAAATATGGTCACTATAGTTTGATCAGAAGATCTGTTGAAAGTTTGGAACCCATACTTTTGCCTGTTTCGACATATCTTGAGAACTTTTCAAACATATTAAAAAAATTTGTTCACAATTTTAAAATTCATTTCAACAAGAAATTTATACAAAAAAATAATTTTCAAAAACTGTGTATTATTTTTTGTAATATTATTTTTACTATGATGTTAAATAATAGCTTAAAAAGTTTTAAATATCAAGATATACAAATTTTTACATCATTTTGAAGAATGTAATTTTATATAGCAAAATACAAAATTTGAGCGAAATCAGTCCAATGGTTTCAGAGTATTCGAATTTTTTAAAAAGTCATATTTAAAGATATTGTACGGACTTATTTAAAGAGCAGAAACTGGAGGACTGCTGTTAACAAAATATAAGTCTGAAAAGACCACGGAGAGCCCTCAAAGAAGAACAAGGTACTACCTAAGGATTTTTCCTTAGGAATTTCTTAGGATTTTTCAACTACCTTCACTGTAGTATAAATTAAAGTAATTTATACTACGGAACCAATGTAATTTAAAAAATAAATTTCAATATAAATAAAATAAAAATATCGAATAAAAAAATTTGTTGTTCCGTACGAAAGAAAAAATATTTCTCTTGTGTAACAAAATAAACGTTTCTCTATCACAAAAATCTAACTATGTATGAAAATTTAATGATCGTGTGGCAGTTTTCCATTGCTGTCCGTGCATTTATATCGGCTTCACATGGTATGATCCAGTTTTCTTATATTAATTTTCATATTGGTTTGGTTGTCATCAGTATAAAATTGATATAAGTCATAAAGATATTGTTTTCCTATCATTATTTTTTCCTAATTTAATTCTTATTTCCCTAATTATCCCTAATTTAAAGGTATTTACCTGTACTGTTTATATTACGTTTTTGATTTTTTGTTTTTTTTCTAAATTAAGAGTAGAGGATTGCTTCTATTATTATTATTATTAGAATAACGTAATTTCACGTTACATTTTGAGATAAAGTTATTTAAATCGGCGTCTGATCTTATTAACCTTTTTGCAATTATTATTTTTTGTTGCAAAATACATTAATATACTGTTATGAATTACAGTTAAAGAGATTCGTTAAATGCTTTAGAACTTCACATTCAGCTTCATGCACAAAGTGATTAATCAATAAATTATATTTAAAATATACATCCGTTTGTTTGGTAAGCAAAAATATTAAATTACAGTACTTTCAATTTTAAATGTTATTTCAAAAAATGATTACTTCGAAAAATGATTTATGCTCATTAATAGATCTTAATGATATTATAAAGGATATATTTGGACGTGGGAAAAGGTGGGACAAATGTTCGTTTTAGTACATATATTTTTGGTAGAATAATTTCAACTTTCTTATGGCAAGAAACAGCAATTATTGCGGAGTAATCAACAGGGTTGGTGGCCGCCAGTGAACAGGGGGCTTAGCCACTTAGTAATTTTTAAAAAGAAGCAGGAACATATTTTTAGGAATAAATAAAAGGAGGAGCAAATAATGTATAAAATTCCAACAACTATTTTTTTAAGAACCAATTTTTAAATACCCGATCACACTATTTCATAAACCATCAGTAGAGATATATTGCTTTTAAGAGTGTCTCAAAATTAATTTGATTTTTGCTTTTTCGAAAGTAATTATTTATGTTTCGAATGCAAAAATACTTTTTAGAAAATAAAATGCACTCTTTTTTAGTTTACAATAGCGTTAATGAATAAATAAAGAACTATTTTGATATCTCTAGAAACTATCATTATTTTGATATCGCAGTATTAAATTTCAATACGTGCAGATAGTGAGTTGTATTTATCAAAAGTATCTTGCTGAAAAACTTGCATTGTTTGGATATAAAAAATTTGATTTAAATGAATTAGTGAAAAATATAATAATTTAAAAACGAACTTCGTAATTCTTATTATTATAAAAATAATAATAATAATAAATGCAGTTTTTTGATTGCACGCAAGTAATTCCTTTTTATTAATGAATTTTCCCATGGTAAGATTTCAACAAAAGGCTTATTTATTAACTAAAAAATAAAAGAATAAATAAATAAATATTATATTACCTTAAGTACCAGATAGAACAAAGTAGCGAATTGAAATTTTTTTTTACTCTGCAATTGTTTTGAGATAGACGAATTATACCGTTGCCATTTGTGAAGTATTTAATTATATTAAAATCATAACGCAATTAATACAACTTTCTGTGATCATATGCTATTTTGTAATTATTTTGCTAAAAGATTGCATGATAAAAGTAACATTAAAAATAAACATATCACAGTTTGAAACGAATCTTTAAAATTTAACGGTTCTTACGCTAAAAAATGCAGACGATTAATATTGCTGACATTAATGAAAAAGTATGAAAAATGTAGGATGATAAGCTAGTTATGGCTATTTACTTCGATTCGATTTACTTGTTCCAAGAGTACTTCTCTATAAAGCTTCTTTCTTTTTAAGAACAATTCCTTCTTTTAGCTTTAAGTAGATTTGAAAAAAGATCTCCATTAATGCAGTTAATGTGTATGAAAAACCATAAAATCCAAAGAAAAAGAGGATATCGTTTGCGATTTTTACTTTCCGTGCTTATTTGAAATATACTGGTGGGAAGCAGCGCTGTCTGGAGGGAGGAAGATGAGTTTATTTCTGGATAATAACTTTTATTATCGTCTCATAGGTGTCATGTTTAAAGTAACTTCTCTCGTCTTAGCTATTCTATTCTAAAAGTCTTGGCAGGAAACGAGTTACTTAAAAGTGACGAAAATAATTCCACCAATTTTTCAATTATAGATCAAGTATTCTGTCAGTACTTAAATTTATTTTTACTGTCTCTATACTATATAAAATGAAAGTAGATATGGATTCCACAGTGAAAAAAAATGGTTGTTGTAATTTTTATCTCAAACACTATTTCTATTTTAATTTAATTATCGTTTTACAGAAAACTGGCTGTTATCTAAACCTTTCTATGGTAACAGTAATAACATTAGCGAAATTCTACTCAACCGAAGAAAATTGAAAACTCTTTACTTTCTTAGTTTTGATTTTGACACTTGACTTGGTCAAGAATTTTTTTCCGGGGCTATTTTCAAAAATATTTCACGCAGCATTCGTTTAAAACTGTATTTGTGACCAAATTTGTTTTTAAAAACACTAAAAAAAAAATTTTTTTTTTCTTCTAAATTATAGCCTAAGTGGTATTTTTAATAAAATTTCATTACAAAAGTATTTTAACATAATTCTCAATTTAACATTTTAAAAAAACTTGACAACTTTAATATTTTGTGTAGGTATAGCTGGTATACAAAAAGTTTAGTTTCTAGTTCAAAAAAGTTTAGTTCTTTTAAGATCCACTGACTCCTTAAGTTTTAGATTTTGTTTTTAGAGTAATTGTAGTTATGATGTATCGAAATTGTAATTCAATGTGTAGAGATTGAGTGAGATTCAATGTGTGAGATTCAATGTGCTCAATCTCTAGAGATTGAGCTTTAAATAACGGTGAAAAAAAGTTCGTTTTTTTTACTTAGAGCTATATGCTTAGAAAAAGAGAGCTATGTAGCTTAGAAAAATGTCAACTCATAAATGTAACAAAATAATTTTTTAAAAATTCAGCTATTTAAACTTAATTTACTCTTTTAGTTACTTTTGCTCCTTACATAAAATAATGATAAAGTTTAATACACATTCGTTTTTACACATTCGCGTTTTGAGTTTTTACATTTTTAGTAGTTGTTAATTGTTACTTGGCGTAAAAAAGCGAAAATATACGATATTTAAACCATTCATTTGGTAATTCTTCCTTTCGTATTTTAACGTTTACCAGAAGTTCTGACTTTAAAAATTTCTTTCCAAAATTCAGAAAATTAAAGTAAAATTATTTTATAATGAATATTTTTTTCCTAAAAGCAAGCTAAAGCACTCCAATCCCCCGTCATAAAATAACTACGCGGAGAAAAAAAAATCTGGTAAAATAGCTGTATGGCAATGACACATCGTAATGACATTTCTGGTAAAAAATAAGTATAAAAAATTTAAAAAAAACTTAGATCAGTTAATAAAAACCAAAATATACGGTATACAAACTATTCATTTGATAATTTTTTTCCTTCGTCATCTCATCAGAAATTCTGGTTTTCAAAATTATAGCTCTTATTACGACACATTTTGTAAAAAAGACAAAGCTGAAAAGCAAATTTAACCAAATAAATAGTCTTTATGCCATGCTGCAAATTACCAAAATTTACCACATTTAATCATATACTATAAATTTATATTTTACTGTTAATTTTATGAAAATCATTACCAAAGAGCTACTTTAAAAATTTCTGAGCTTTTTGGTGTTCACATAGAATAAGAAACATGGTAAAATGTATCATATTTTGGTCGTTTTGACCATACCTTTTTTTTCGCAATGTATAATCATCACATTTGAAATTTATCATTTTATTTTATTTCGTAACCATCGAGGAACAGCTGACTAAATTTCAGTTAATGACTACCAATGTTTACTTTTTTTATGTTTCCATAGAACCAGAAACACGGTAAATTTTACCATATTCTGGTAGTTTTGGACCATGTTTTTTCTCTTAAGAGTCCTTAAAGAACAAAAAATGCCGTGAGTGAGAATTTGTCTACAAATAATAAAAACAAACAAAGTCAGAGCAGTCTATTAAGTGTGTTTTGGGTTAGGATTATAAGGATGAATCTTTCACCAACAAAGGCTATTCCTGTCAGTTTACTTGTCAACATTTGAATGCGTAATAAAGGCCCGGAAAAAGTCAGAGTTCGAGAAAGTACTTGTTGATATGTTTACGCGTGGGGGTCCGTTCTAGGAAAATAAATCGTAAAATAAATACCCCACTGTTTTCTGTTAAGAAGATTTTTCTTTTAAATTTATAACTTGTATAAAATGCATAATTAAGAGATCTAGTTTTGATTTATTCAGTCTTAATTTTAGTTATTTCAATGAATGTTGTAAAATTGGACTAGGAGTCTAGGTCAAGACTAATAGAATCACCAATGAGTAAATGAAAAGAAATGATTTAGCGCTATTACAAATAAAAAGATATTTTTTAAAAAAGGGAATACTCATTTATTGGACTACATAGAGTAGAACCGAAAAAACAATTTTCAACGTATTCGAAACAAAAACCAGTCTCGTTCTACTCTAAAAAATATTTTTTTAAATAAATGCATTTTTTTCAATGTATGATTTTTTTTTTTTTTTTTTTTTTTTTTTTTTTTTTTTTTTTTTTTTTTTTTTTTTTTTTTTTTTTTTTTTTTTTTTTTTTTTTTTTTTTTTTTTTTTT
>NC_092213.1:8497800-8523782 GCF_043381705.1 Parasteatoda tepidariorum
TATTTTTTATTTTCAAATTTAGTGGATAACAATTGTAAAAAATGAGTGAAAACAATCCCACGGACAATGCGACGGTTTTAAGGTTATGTCAAGGTACGTCTCTTGTGAATATCTATTGATTGTTAAGTTTTCTCTTCTGAAATTACATTATGACGCATTCACATACATTATTAATACATTTTCCTGGGCGAGACGATGAGGCAATCACAAGCACTTCCACTGGTTCAAGAGGTCCACGAGGGAAAAATGCACAATATTACCGTGATTACAGAGCACGGCAGCGAGCGGATCAAGAAAAAGAGTCGTTGAATAGATCCTTCTACGACTGCTGATTCTTCTACAATTAACGTCGCAGGTTGCGAAGTTTAACTTCTTCCGGGCGGAGGGACTCCACGCACTATTTTTCTTCGATATTTGCTTTACATCCTTTACTATAACATTTTTCTTCTTGCTGTTGGCAGACTCGTTAAATTTTATTTTTAAAAATCCAGACACAGTAATTTTTAAAAAATTATTATCTTTTTAATAATTTGAACTTAATTATATTTTATTTTATAACCGGGGCTGAACAGCCTACCCAATACTGAGTTTACGATTACCAATGTCCAACTCCCAAGCATTGTAATTTTAAACCCTATTCAGAAGACAAAGGAACTCCTGGATCAAAAATTGAGAGAAATTTGCCTTTGTGGAGGACTTAAAGACTTTTTGATGAAACTAACCCGCATTTGCGGAATTCGTATCGATCAGCCATCGCTGGATTTCAAACCCGGGTTTGAGAGTCGAACAACATTTTGAGTCGAACGCTCTATCCCCTGAGCCACCATGGCTCTTTGATCTTAATTGAATTAATTCTTTGACGCAGATGACACACTGGTGTCTCTTTTATATATTTTTTCGGTCACACTAATTCCAAGTAAAAATGTATTTTGGTATTTTTTAAATATAAAAAACAATCAAATAGTTACTAAAAACAATCTGTTAGATTATCAGAATTATATTTGTACTAAAATATAAAGTTCAAGAAAAGTAAAAGTTCAAAGAAAAAAATTTTTAATTCATATTCAAAAAAATTATTAATATCTGATTTTGTAGATTAAAGAAATTTCTATGCTAAATAACTGTTTCTCTCAAGTCTAAATAACTGCAAATAAGGGCAAATTAGAAAAATTATTGTTTTCTAAGTGAGCCACGTTTCGAAGATTTTACCATTAACAGCAGGAACAGACGCCATTGTTTCATGCCGTATTTTGTAACCATAACTTATTAAAATGCTAAATATAATATTTTAAGACCTTTTTAATTTTTTCGATAAATTATTGCCTTTAATAGATTTTATTTTATTTTATAACCAGTGACGAAAAGCCGACCCGATTCTGAGTTTACGACTATTAATGCACAACTCCAAAGACTTTTAATTTTGAATCCAACCCAGAAGACGAGTGAAATTCTGGATCAAGTATTGAGATAAACCAGTCATGAAGGACATATTTGACGAGACTAAACCGCAACTGCTTTTCCCTCTCCCGATTAACCTGAAAGCAATGGGTTTTTAACCATTCATCCATATACCACTAAGTACATTTATGTGGTCGGTGCGAGACATGAGCAGGCCAGCCGTCACAGGGATTTGAGCGAGGCGAATACTTTACACCCGAGCTACTTCAATATTTTTATAGAATGTAGTTATTTTATTCTTATTATAAAATCGGGGTTAAATTAACTTCACAGACGTGGTCACTCCTGTGTTGCCTTTAGCAGTCGAGTGTATGCTGGCAGACGTTGTGTGTTTGTTCGAGACGAGACTGAGCAGCAACAGAGTGAGGAGGTGGATGATGTTGCAGTCACAAGTAGCAAGTCGACTGTTCAATGTGGATCATTCTTCGAAGTAAGCGTTACCAGGCTGAAGTGGGTGTTACTGCGTGTTCAAATCACGTCTGGAGGTCACCAATGTGGGGGCGGAGTTATCGACCAAGCCAACCTTCATCTATCAAAAGGTACCTCTTGTGATTGAATCAAGTTAGCATGTCTTATATACCAGTGAATTGATGTTTAATATTCGTAGTGGTAGTTACGCCACCAGTCGATCCAATTTTTGAGTGGTTCAACTTTATAGCCTTGCAATTTTGAAAGCAAATCAGATAACAAGCGACATCCTTGATCAATCATCGGTACAAACCCACCTTTGCGGAGGAGTTTTTAAGGGAACTAAGCCGCAGTTGCGTTACGTGGAGACAAAAACCACGAAAACATCCCAGTTGTTTCTTCCGAAGGCAAGGGATTCTAATCCAATCCGTCTACCCTTGGGGCTGTTTTTCGTCAGCACTGTGGTCGGTGCGATCCGGGAGCAGAATTCGTATCAACCAGCCATCGCTAGGATTCGAACCTGAACACCTCAATGAGAGGCGAACGATCTATTCTCTAAGCTACAGCGGCTCGCTTTTAAAAGATTGTACCTCTTAAGGAATATTTTCAGTAAAATAAAAAGCACACATTATTTCAATTTATATGTTTAACCGCCGTTTTCCTTCTTTCCGTCGGTTACAGATGAAATAAAATTAGCCATAGACCACATGTACACATACATTTTAAACTGAGTTAGAAAAGACAAATTTTATTACAAATTAACATATTCTTTTATCACCCAAAAACTAATTAACTCGTGATTTATTCATTATCTCTTTACGATGTAAAAATAGATGTCCATTATGAATACGAACAATAGCATATCTTACAATATTTTTATTAATTTAAAACTATATCTAGCCAAAATGATGCTCGTAACTTTTCTAGTCTTTCATGAAATACCTAGTTATTCTATTAAATAAGTAAATTATTACACTTCAACTGTGACGTATGTGTGTATATATGTATTTATCGACATATTATTATGCAACTAAGTATATTCTTTTATTACACAAAAACTATTTAACTCACGATTTATTTGTTATCTTTTTAAGATGCATCAATCGATGCACATTATTAATACAATCAATAGCATAGTACAAATGATAATGAAAGGGTGGAGTTCACTGTGACAATAGAACTTTTGATAGTTCTATTTTTAGCCTCGACATCCTCAGTAATTTACACCTTTATCCTAAGATATCCATTTCGAAGCTATTAAAAAGCCCTCGAGAGATCTCATTTTTCCATTTCTATTTCAACTTTGGTGTCAAAGAATAGATATTTCAAAACACAAAACGAGTTAATAGCACTGATTTTTGATAATTATATCACGTAAGTTGGTGTTCTTTCCAAAAGTCGTGAGGGTATTGAGCATTGTTAATAAAATTTTAATAAATTCTTTTGTTAAAGAATGTATTATCACTTTGTGATAGCAAAATGTGCTGTCATGCAAATGTTTTTATTTTCTGCAGTTATTCTCGAAAAACTGTATTACTGCAATGAAAAAAGCCACATATTTTATCATCGCCACATTCTCTTTTTGAGAAAAAGTGTATGGTTTACGAGAAACACTTTTACAAAAATTAATTAATTAAAGTCAAATAATTAAAAATTTATGAATAAGGTTTTTTAACTGTTGGATGTTTGTAGAATTAACATCGCAGCTTTTGCTTTATTTTCGCATTTTTCATTGATTGCTATGAACATGTTAAATCATATTGCTTTGCCAATAAATAATTAAATACATAAAAAAATTCTAACTTAAGTGCATTCATACTAACTATTAACTTTATTTTGTATACTATCTCCTTCACCTTTTGACTCAGAATTTTTATTAAACATATTTTTCATACTTTTTTCATTTTTTTGAATTTATTTAGGAGAAAATAAGTGAAAAATCTATTGTATCATTTAGCATTTTAATAATTTACGGTTATAAAATACGGCATGAAATACCGTTGTCTTTTTCTGCGTCAAAGGTAAAATTTTCCAAACATGACTCACTTCAAAACAATAATTTTTCAAATTTGCACTTAGTTGCAGCTATTTAGATCTAAGAGAAACAGTTATTTATCATTGAAATTTCCTTAATTTACAAAATCAATTAATGATAAATTTTTAAATATAAATGAAAAAAAATTTCAAACTATTCTTTTTGGATTTTAATTTTTAATGTAAGTAATTCCGATAATCTAATGGACTTTTTATACTTAAAACAACTGTTAACAAACAATTACCAAAATGTACTTTTGCTTCAAATTGGAAAATCAAAAAAATATATATATAAAAGGGAATATGTCCTATTTGCTGCGAAAGGTGAACGTTTACTATCGATTACGAACAAGCATATTAAGAAACAAATGTTCTTTCATTATTAAATTGAAGATTTAGAAGAGATAAAGAGTAAGCATTAAGAAAACTACTTAAGAGGTAATTAATTTTTATATTCAAGAACAAGTGTTTAAAAACAACTTCTTAGTGCACTATTGCTTTCTACGTTTAAAAACGATAACGAACTAGTATTTTTTTTAAAAAATTCCATTCACTTTTGTTTTTTACGATTAGAACAATAACGCATTTTTAAACAACTTAATCGCATAAAATTACATTCTATGTCAACAAACGAAAACAGCAAGCATATTAAGCGAACCTTTTCGTACATGATCCCCATCTTACCCCAGTGAATTAGGGCAGTTTTTTTCGCTTACTATTACCTTCTATGTTAAGAAACGATCAAAAACGATAGTTTTCCTTCCTATTAGTTGGTTTCCTTTCTTAATTTACTTCCGGCACCTCAAACCTTTGAAAGCTTTAAACCTTATTGCAAAGTATGAAATATCACATTAACAAAACAACTCTAGAGTTACAAAATAATCCTCTGGTATTTCTTGGGAAACTTTAAAAAAATGCCAAAAAGTGAAAGTGTCATTTCCATTATTCTGAGGTAGTATATATATATGATGTATATAAAGAGAAAGAGAGATCACAATGCACCATATTATACATATCCAGATTTATGATGAAAACGAATAGTGCATTTTTAAAAATAAAAAATAAATAAAAAACAATTTAAAAGTTTTCTTCTTATACAGAGATTGTTGACGAAGCACTATAGTGAGCATATATCTTACCGCTTAATGGACTGAATCTCTGTGGCTCTGCGCTGTATGGTCTGTATCGTTCATCCAGATATTGAGGACTATGCACATTCTAGAAAACAAAAGAGAGATTATTTATTTCAATAAACACTACAGAACATATATATTATAATCATCAGTATGAATTTCAATATGAGATAAAATCATCTTAAAAAAATGTTTAAATCATGCAGTGAACTAGAATAAGATAAAAATTCAGTTTAGTTTTGTCTCCGGCCACCCTCCCAGATGTGATAAAATTATAAAATTATTCACCAAACAAATAAAATGTTTTTTTCTTTTTTCCCCATTTCTTTTCTCTCTCTCTCATTCTTTTTTTTCTTTTTTTTTGCGCAGTTTACCTGAGAAGTAAAAAATTCTAAATTACAAATCAAACTCTAATTCAGGCTATTGCCACAATTTTCTAAAAAAAAAATTAATAATAATTTGTCGTATAGAACGGATTCTGGGTCTGGGTCAATTCTCTTAAAGAGAAATTTGCTGTTTTACAATTTAATAGCTCTTTTACAATCAGCTTGAGAAAGGTGTTTTCAATAAAAGCGCATTTAAAATAAAAATAAAAGCGCGTTGTTAGTACTGTTGGCCTGGTCAGATTTGAAAACATTAACTTCATGTCACATTTGTTGACTTACACTTTCATCTTCAATTTATGCTACAAATGAAAAATTTATATTTTTAATAAATTGAATTATTTATGATTTAATTATTTAAAAGTTTATTTAAAATATTCTTTATAAATTCTTTATAAATAAATTATACATTCTTTTAAATAAAAAGACTATTTAAAAAAGTCATTTTATTTAATTTTACAAAAAAAGATAAACATGTTTAAAAGGAAAAAAGAAATCACCTTGAACAGTGATCCGATTTTATTCTCTCCTATTAAAAACTAAATGAAAACAAATTAAGTTCAACGATCTTGGAAGTTGTGGATAAAAAAAAAATAAGTGATCTTCACCTTCAGCGGAAGTCCATACATATGGCGCGGTTAAAGTGACAGAAAAATTATTGGCGATATTAAATATTAGTTAAAGTAATCTTATCGTTGAGAGATGTCAGCTCCCTCAGCGATTGCGATAGTCAACCAGAACCTCTCAACGCTCCAAAATACTAACGGAAGTACGGAGATAACAACAAATTTACTCCATTTTTTTTCCTTCTTCTCTCTCTTGCTACTTCGTAGCAGTTACAGTTACTGAATGGTTGTGGGAAATTTAGTCGCGCAACTTAAACTCTTTCCGGAATTATTTTTTCCACCGGTCTTACTTTTATTTTTTTAAGGATACAAAACTCATTAAAAATGTTCGACACAGAATCCATATGTTTTTGTCTAAAATGAATTTGGCGAGAAAATAAACTGCATTGAAACGCATTGAGCCGCTTTTTAAAAACGACTCTAAAAATACATTAGGAATGATTCATGACTAGGGAATGCATCAGGAATCGTTTATTAATAGGGAATGCATTAGGAATGATTCACGATTAGGGAATGCATCAAGAATCATTCAAAGTAGGAGAAGCATCAGGAACGGGTTCTTGATCAGAAAAGCATCAAATATGATTCATAACCCATAAAAGAGTCATAAGACACAATGTATCATAAATGATTAAATGGGGCGCTAGGAATGATTCATGATTAGAAACTTCATCAGGAGTATTTCTATAAACGCCTGTGAAATGCATAAATTTGAAAGAAAGAATTTTTCAGCATGAATTTGCCTTATACTAAATTGTACACCGTAAAAAATGTTGGATTAGATTACGGTAAAAAATACTGGCACCCTAAGTGCAGCATCCTTAGAATCCATTTTGCCGTAAACTCCATTTTTACCGCAAAAGTTAATGCCATAATTCAGTATACTTATTTAATTAAAGTGATTCGGTGATTTTACAATAAATATTACTATAGAAATTACTGTATAAAAGATTTTTTGTGCCGCTCAATTTTACGGTTAAAAGAACTGGTACCCAAAACTCCTGTACTTTTTACCGTAATTTGATCCTGAGCTTTTTACATTGTATCTGTTAAAGGTAGTAATTATGCGGCTAAGAACATAAAAGCCAGGGAAAACAGTAAAATGTCATGGCATTAAATTTAAACGCCTAAGAAGTCATAGAAAATAAATTAAGTTTGAGATATGGAAAACAGTATTTTTTTTAACAAAAAAAATGGTCTTAATGGATAGTTCTTAATGATGCTCATTTTATACTCTAATAGAAAATATTCATAAACGTTTTATGCTATATTTTATGTACAAGAATAAGGTATAGCAAAAAAATTAATGATAAAATTCATGCCATTTGTTACAAAAATTAGGAAAAAGCAATAAGATCATTCTGAAACAGGTAGAGATTTTTTTTTTCTGTTTGTTTGTAACTACCCTGAATCAAGTGCGTCTAAAAAAGTAATAAGTTTGTTTCATTATTTATTAATTAATTAGCTTAATTAGAGCAATATTTTCACGAAAATAACTGTGATAATACTTTTTTTAATGAAATCTCACATTTCCTTTTTTTTTTATTTTAAATTACTATTATTATTTTATTTATATACCGATTTTTTTTTTTTTTGGCATTCTGAATGGCGTTCTAAAATGATTTTCTTCGAATGAAACAAGATATTTTAAAGCAGGAATTTTGTAAATATTTTTCCTGTTCATTTCCCGACTTTTAATTTTCTTTCATGGAATATTATTATTGAAAAAATATGACCTGGGCATTAAGATGAATAAAAGGGGTTAGATCACTAACAGTATAACCCAACAATTTTACGGTATACATGCTCGAAAATAATTTTTCTAATGGTAAAGGGTGATTAAATAGGAGCTATATACAAAATGTGTCATAACTCACTCCGGGGTTTGGAAAACTTATAACAAACGAAATATTATCAATAGATTAAAAAATTTTATTTTACCTGATTAAGAAATATCGCAAGTTGTTTTTTTTTTCACAAATGTGAATCTTTGGTGAAGTAAAAGACTTTAAGCCTAAAGTTAAATTGTCGCCACACTCACTGCAACATGCCACAATCTTTTGTTAAATAAAATTGCGATTCATAGGGGGCACGAAAACCTCTTTGATTTAACCTCTTAAAAAAATCACAGGGAGTAAAGTCTGGAGAGGGCGGTGTTCATGGAAAAAGTCAAATGTCGTCGTCCAACCCGCGTCTAATCCAAACGATGTAACTACTCTCTATCCATTGAGCCACCACGACTCCATATTGAACGATAGTTGTTGTTTGATTGATGTTTTTTTTTATCAGGTAAAATAAAATTTGTTGATGCATTGGTAATTTTTTATTTGTTATAAACCTTCCAAATCGCGGAGAGAATTGTGACACGCCATGTATTTTCAATATGGAAAAAAAACAGTAAATGATATTCATGTGATTTTTTTTTCTATTTTAGTTATTGGCTTATGGTATTTTAATTCGAAAATTATTTCATGCATCAGCCTCTAGATTTTTTTAACAAATTCAATCCTGAATCTTCAAATATTTACCACTTTTCCTCATAAATCTGCCCTTGTTAAACTAATTACACAAAAAAAATAGGTTTTAAGGTTTTTGTTCGTATTTCGGATTATTCAATAATACCATTAGAGTCAAATTTTTCAATTAAACTACGAGTTTTAGCTCTGTAAATCGATTACTTTGTCTATAATGTGCGAAACAAAACACGAATAGGTTCATTGCTTTTATAATAAATTATAATAAATTCTATATGCTGCTGTATTTCTTTCCATGGTGGCTTGACAAAAAACACTATACACAAATGTTAAATTTTGTTGAAATTAGAGAAACAACATGGTTCTAATAGCACTCAAAAAATGCGAAGTGCTAAATTGATCACCCTTTATTATAAATTTAGCTGGGCTATGCTTGTAGATTGAATAAAGTTTTTACAGAACTTTTTTTTCTTATACAAATCATATTTTTAATATTGGATTAATTATTTTAATATCGACCAATTTTTCATAGGAGAATAATAATAATTATTATCGAATAATAATAATATTTCTTTTTTGAATAGTGGTAGTGAATTTGCTTCAAAGAAACGTAGCCAGCATATTTTAACAAAACAGAGCTCAAAGCAGAATTTCTTAAAAAATGTTTCTAGCTATAGTTAAATATCTTGATCGAGTTAAGCACTATCTGTTCTGTTTTCTGTTCTGCTTTCTCTTCTGATTTTCTTCATGAAAGGAAATGTTTTTTTTTTAATTTCTTATTTAAAAATGTGTGTATTTGTGCATTAAGTTTTGAAATAAATTTTTAGAACTCACGCCGTATTTTCTGTTAATTGTGACACTACAATTGGGTTTCTGCACTCAAAGAAGAAGATCACTGATACCCACACATGTGACCTAAGACGTCAGCGACAGCTGATAGCTTATAAACAAAATGGCGTGTTAAAGTTGAGTTGAGTTTTTCCACACAAGTTAGAATATTAATTAACGTCAAGTTAATTAATCACAGAGCCGTATCGCACATCGAATTAATTAATTATAATTTTTTCTCGTCTGCAACTTTAACTAAATTAAGATTTATTATTTGTCTGTGTACTTTATTCTAACTGTGATATATTTTTGTTTGTGTACCTGGCATCTTTGCATAATTCTTGTTTATGTTCCACATAGCTTCGTGCCTGTCTTTATGTTAAATAAGAAATGTATAGTGAAAGAATTGAAATCTTCGTGAAAGAATATAGAATGTGTCATTTAAGGGAATTGATACTTGGCGGGCTTACTTAAAATAGAATGGAAAAAACAGTCACTAACGCAAACAAATATCACATTTCAACAACCAATCAGGATCAAGATACCCTTACTACGTCACTTGTAGACCTCCCATTTCAAATTCAGTTCAACCACCTTAAATATTTTCGTCAAAACGCTTTGAGGCGCAATATTTTAAGGATTTACGAGAATTAAACAAATCTTCTTGGAGAATTGATTAGTAAACATAAAAACTGCCGATTTATATTAAACAGCTAATTTGATGTACATGATACGGTAGTGTTGGACTAAGTGTTGCTACTGTCTTAGTTTTGTTACAACATAGCAAAGTTTTATGAAATAAATATTTTATTTAGTTTGGAGTTATTAGTGCAAAAACCAATTGTGACTATATCGTACTTTCAACTTGGCTTATAAATATTTTAAAAATACATAAAAAGAAAACTCCTAAGCAATTTCGTTTCATTACGAGTTTTTTATTGATGATTAAATTTAAAAAATAGTTTAATATTTCAATTTTAAATCTTATATTGATGATTTCTTTTAAATGTCTTATTAATATAAATACTATATTTAGATATCAGATTTTTCAATAACGATTCCCTTTAAACGTAGTAAGTGACAAATTTCATTTAAATATTGCGTTTTATATTCTTTTTTATTTATGATTTTGTTGTAAGATAAGAAAAAAAAATTTTCATTAAAAATTTTATTAAAACTCGAGCCGATTGACGTCTTCAAATGCACAAACAAATATTTTGCATTTTTTAAAATACTACTAAAACAACCATATCAAAGTTTTTTCTTCCAGATCAATATTTTGCACAAAAACAAAGAAAAATATATAAATGCTATAATTTTATGTAACAGCATTTTATTTATAATCGCAACAAAATAAACAATCAACTGGATTTGAGAAAAAATGAGCTGTACTTGAAAAAAATA
Source organism: Parasteatoda tepidariorum (assembly GCF_043381705.1). NCBI lineage: Eukaryota > Metazoa > Arthropoda > Arachnida > Araneae > Theridiidae > Parasteatoda > Parasteatoda tepidariorum. Next base: position 8,508,549 of record NC_092213.1, read on the forward strand.
ACTTAGAAACAAATACGAATGACATAATGAGAAGTAATTTTGCTCGTCAGCGAGACTTATATCATTTTAACTGTTCAAATGGAAAATAGTTTTTGTTCCAATTGAATTAAATTTTTTGTATTTTTAAAATTCAATAAAACTGCATTAATTTTTTTATAACTTTAAAATTTTTATTTGTTCGTGTATAAATTTTTTAACGAAATTCATCTCTTTCATATCTACATTTTGATATCAAAAATCTAAAATGTCATGGTTTTAGAACGTTTGGTATAAAGATATAATTATTCTAGAGTCAAAAGCAATAAATAAATCCTTAGAGAACGACGCATTTTTATTAATAAAATAATAAACAAATGCAGGTTGAACATCATTTTCATAATACAAATTTACATTTATTCAATTATAAGTTAAATGACGTATACAGCTATAACGTTCTTAAAATAAATAATTTGCTTTAAAAATGCCACGCTTGACGTATTACTTTTCAAATATTTTGAGTTGAAGTGCATTTCAACTACTTAATTGCGTACGCCTACTTCTTTCTTTATTCTTTTAATCTCTCTGAATTGGAGGCGAGAAAAGAGTTTTGAAAGTTTTTTTTTTAAGATTTTAAATTAATTTTTACGCATATATCGTTTGGACAATAGTGGCATACTGTAAAACGTTACTATTTTAACATTTTCAGAATCTACATTTCTTTTTTTTTAATTTCTTATTCTTTCCGTCATCATGAATTCGTTAATTTGTCTTTTGTTACTCAGTGTAGGAATCTTAGGCATAAATTTACTTTCGATTACAACTAAATTCTTTCCACTGCTGATATGAGCGCCGAATCTTATTTAAGGACTTAAGTTCCTCCCAACCTCTTTGAAATCCAATCCAACTCTGATTATCCTTATTCGGACACCACCGTTCCTCTCAGTTTTTTTGTTTTGCTTTTCCCCTTTACTTATTTATTTATTACTTTTTGTTAGAAACGTTGCGTTGTTCTTTTTCCGAGTTTGTATTGTTTCCCTCATTCACGTCTAGTAGCTCTTGAGAATGAGTGCCTTTGTTTTGAGTGCTTAAAACATCCCTAACGGTAATTTATTGTAATTTTGAGAATGTTTTGAGGTGACAAGGTTGATATGAGGTTCATTCGAAGTTGATTTCGAAAGCAACCGTAAAAGATCAGCCTCACAAGACTTATAATCAAGGTGTATGAAGTTTTTTTTATTCACATTTGAGGTTGTTTTGAGGTTGATGGAAATCTACTTCAGAGCAACTATCTTAGGGAGATTGTTTTTGAGGTGTGAGGATTATTTTTCCCACACTTCAAGCAATTTTGTATGTTTGAGGTGTAAATAATTTCACCCGATCTAAACTAAAAGTATTTCTAAGTTATATATGAGGTTTATTTTGTGAGGTGTAAGTGAGGTTGAAATCGACGCTTATTAATGAGGTTATTTCTAGTGCAAAACATAACTACATTTTCTACCGCATGTGTGTTTTACTGCTGTAAACCTCAAAACAACCTCAAAAACACCTTTCTTTGTAAAGGCATGTTTGCCCTTTGCAAACTTGAAACTTTTTATGCCTAATGAAGTTTTCACTTTATCAGAAATAGCTCATACTGCTTAACATGTTCGGTGCCGATCTGACGACTGCACTTAGCATTCCGTACTGTTCCAAGATCAGCAGTGTAAGTACTAATCAAGCCAGAAACAGCCCTATTTTAATGTGATAAAACTATTAATTATAATCATTGTAAATCTTACTGTTTGGTCTTAATACTATCTATTGAGTTTAACAAAACCAACAATCATTATTCAAATTATTGTTTCCTCCAAATCGAAACAACACTCGAATCAAACAAAATTTAAAAGAATTATTCTAATTCCAACTCGAATAAAACAGAACCATCATATAAGTCTAACAAAGCCAACAGCCATTGTTAAACTCATTGCTTGGTCTTAATGTAATCATCATTTGAGTTTAATAAAACATACTTCTCCTGAATTGCAAAACACTTCAAATCAATCTAAATTTAAAAACATGATTTTAATCCCATTTCGAATGAAAAAGAGCATCAATAATCATCGTCAAACTCATTGCTTGTTTTTAATAGAATCATCATTCGAGTTTAAAAAACAAGCAAACATTGCTCAATTGATTGTTTCGTCCAGAATTGAACAACACTCAATCACACTAAAAGTTTAAGAAAATAATAATGATNCAAACAAACTTTCCCCAATTCATCGCTTCTCCTGAGTTGCAAAACACTTCAAATCAATCTAAATTTAAAAACATGATTTTAATCCCATTTCGAATGAAAAAGAGCATCAATAATCATCGTCAAACTCATTGCTTGTTCTTAATAGAATCATCAATCGAGTTTAAAAAACAAGCAAACATTGCTCAATTGATTGTTTCGTCCAGAATTGAAACAATACTCAAATGTAAGAAAAATAAAAATGATAATAATGATTCTAATCTCCTCTAGAATGAAATAGAGCCATCCTTTAAATCTAACGCAACCAAAATTCATCGTTTAACTCGTTACTTAGTCTAGATGTAATCATCATTTGAGTCTAATAAAGCAAACAAACAGTGTTTAATTCATTGTTCGTTCTGAATTTAAACAACACTCGGGTGTAATAATTTTTTGTTTAAATAAAATAATGACTCGAATCGTTTTTAGAATGAAATAGAGCCTTAAAAAATCAACGCAACCAAAAATCATCGTGAAACTCATTGATTAGTCTTGATAGAATCGTCATTTGAGTCTAATAAAACAAACAAACGTTGCTCAATTCATTGTTTGTCTTGAGCTAACACTCAAATGTAATAAAACTTTAAAGAAAATAATAATTCTAACATTTTCCAGAATGAAATGGAACTTTCATTTAAGTATAACCTAACCGAAAGTCATTGTTAAACTCATTGATTAGGCTAGATGGAATCATTATTTGAGTGTAATAAAACAAGCACGAATCAATTCTTTTTTTGTCCTGAATTTAAACAACATTCAAATAAAACAAAATTTAAAAACATAATTTTAATTCTAATTCCTGCCCTAATGAAATAGAATCATCATATCAATCTAACACAACCGATAACCATTCTTGGTCTAAATAGAATCATCAAAGTCAAAAAGAGTTCTATTCATTGCTTGTGCTGAATTGAAACAACTTTCGAATCCAACAAAACCAACAATCTTTCAGTTACTTTTACTACTAACAGCCAAATCATTGTTCACCGCTCCATAAATATTGTCGAAGAGAAAACACTTTAATTTGTTGGCGAGAAAATGAAAGCTTCACATTATTTCTGGCGCTGCAAAAATATTTCTTAAGGAAAAGGCCAAAGAACAACTTCACCTGTTGCCTGTGGTGACAGACGTTGGTATTTTCGAAAGAAGACATCCAAAGCTTCTCTCTGTCTTCCAATCCCGTAAATACGACACACGCTTTTCATTTTAGAAACTTTTTTTTTCCAACCTTTTCCCTCAGTTTTGTTTTAACAAATTCAGCAAGATTTTTTTTTTTTTAAAAAAAGGTGAAAGTTGAAGTCTAGGTTTATTTCTTGTCATTTTAGACGCGAAGAGTATTTACGTCGCATATCTCATTTTGTCTTCTAATGCAGTTAGAAAAAACTGCAAAAAAAAAAACAAAAGAAGAAGAAAAAAACATTTACGCGATGTCTTCTCCTAATGTTCAAGTTCATGTGAATTCTATAATAATTATTTTTAAACGGATATGTCAAAATTAATTTTCATATTCGACTGATAAGACAGATATAAATTAATTTATTCCTCAAACACAAAAAAAATTAATACTCTAATATCTCTCTTTGCTATTGACGAAACCATTTCCTGTAATATGCTCCGAGCAAAAATTTCGTCAAAATGATGAAATAACTATCACCTTTTCTTTAAGGAAATGAATTTCGTCAAAATTAAACAAAATATTTCATCAATCTATTTTTCCAAAAAAAAAAAAAAAATATTTGTAATATCTAATTTTTTTAATAATCTCTTTATTGTGGGCAATATACAGGTATATCAATGTCGAACCAACAACAAGAGAAGTATAGACAGAAGAGAGAGATAAATTATACCTATACCCAAGCGGGATTAGATTCCTCGATCTTCCTAGGAAGTGACTACCATACAAAACTGTCAACTTATCTCGCCAATTTACTTTTGTTCGTCCAGTCTTCATTGCAATTTCGTCATTCCAGTTAAAAATATCCCATAATGCACTACAATGAGGTTGTGAGTTGAGGAAACATTTTCGTCGTGTATTTGAGAGTTCGTGTTTCATCACAAATCAAGTGATTTCGCGACGAAATGATTTTCCAAATAAATGAAATACGGCTCAAGGATTGTTGAATCGTCAAAAATGAGAATTTTATTTCTGAGAATGATCAGATTCTCTTGATACATCATGTCACCTCAAAAGTAAAATGGTAAAAAAAGAAACGATTACGATACAAAATGCTAAAAGAATTAAGATAGAATCTACTTCAAAAACTTCTTTTTTCTAACTGAAATTACTTTCCTAGTAAAGTAATTTTAATTTTAAGAAAACCTATTTCCCAAAATTAGAATATAAAGTTCATCTGTACAAATTGGTGAAATGTTTTGAAAGTGTTGAACCGTAGCGTTGTTTGTATTTGTTTCAATCATATTATAGTGATAAGTCAAATAGACTTATGGTGATTAGTTGAATAGCTTTATTACAGTGATAAGTAGAATAATCCTATAATTGTGATTAGTTTAATAGCCTTATAGTAATAAATTTATTAGCCTTATTATTATGCTAAGTTATCTTACTTCTTTAAACTTGTTGACACGATATTATGAATCAAATNAAAGAAAAAAAAAAAAAAAAAAAAAAAAATTACGCGACGTCTTCTTTTAATTTTCAAGTTCATGTGAGTTCTATAATAATTTTTTTAAACGGATAAGTCAAAATTAATTTTCATATTTGACTGATATGATGGATGTAAAATAATTTATTCCTCAAACACTAAAAAAAAAATGGATACTCTAAATCTCTCTTTGCTTTTGACGAAACCATTTCCTGTAATATGCTCCGAGCAAAAATTTCGTCATAATGACGAAATAACTATTGCCATTTCTTTGAAGAAATGAATTTCGTCAAAATTAAGCAAAATATTTCATCAGTCTATTTCCCCCCCCCCCCCCAAAAAAAAAATTCGTAATATCTAATATATGTCTAACTTTTTTAATAATCTCTTTATCGTGAGCAACATATAGGTATATCAATGTCGCCCCAACAACAAGAGAAGTACAGACAGAAAAGAGAGATAAATTTCACCTATACCCAAGCGGGATTCGAATCCTCGATCTTCCTAGTACGTGACTACCATACAAAATTGTCGACTTATATCGCCGATTTACCAGTCTTCGTCCAGTCTTCATTCTAATTTCGTCATTCTTGTTAACAATATCCCATAATGCACTACAATGAGGTTGCGAGTTGAGGAAACATTTTCGTCATGTATTCGAGAGTTCGCGTTTCATCACAAATCAAGTGATTTCATGACGAAATGATTTTCCAAATAAATGAAGTACAGCTCAAGGATTGTTGAATCGTCAAAAATGAGAATTTTATTTCTGAGACTGATCAGATTCTCTTAGATACATCATGTCACCTCAAAAGTTTTGAAAATGGTAAAAAAAAGGAACGATTACGATACAAAATGCTAAAAGAATTACGATAGAATCTACTTCAAAAACTTCTTTTTTCTAACTGAAATCTCACGTACTAGGAAAGTAATTTTAATTTTAAGAAAACCTATTTCCCAAAATTAGAATATAAAGTTCATCTGTACAAATTGGTGAAATGTTTTGAAAGTGTTGAACCGTAGCGTTGTTTGTATTTGTTTCAACCATATTATAGTGATAAGTCAAATAGACTTATGGTGATTAGTTGAATAGCTTTATTACAGTGATAAGTAGAATAATCCTATAATTGTGATTAGTTTAATAGCCTTATAGTGATAAATTTATTAGCCTTATTATTATGCTAAGTTATCTTACTTCTTTAAACTTGTTGACACGATATTATGAATCAAATTGGAAGGAAACAAGATTCAATTAAATACACATTAATAAGGTTTTATCGAATTTTCAGTGCAAAAAAAAATAACAGAATACCATAAACAACGTTTGATCTAGTTGTAGGATTTTATGCGATATTTACCTTTAACGCTAAAAAAGACACTCGTGTTTCATGTAGTATTTCATAATCATAACTTATTAAAATACTAAATATAATATTTTCCACTTTTTATACTTAAATTAATACAAAATAATGAAAAAAGTATTCAAAGTATATTTAATAAAAATTCTGCGTCATAGAGTTAAGGGTACTATCAGTTAACTGTCTTATTTAGGCTTTATACTCTTATTTTACTAGTAAACATTTCGACACTATTAAAAAAAATTTGCGTTACACTGGCTCATGAATGCCAGTTTAACTGAAAACACTTGTACCGAAAACTTTTGCAATAATTTATTTTAATACCTATCACTTGACTGAATTATAAAATTTACTCTAAAGTTTTTACGGTGTATAAATTGAAACTTAATCGTAATCGGAACATAAAGTTTTGATCTGTTATGTTCAAAGGGTTAAATGTTGAAAATTATCGGCCAGTTTTAAATATTTAATAGCCGAAGGAAATTTCACGCCATGCCCTGATTCAAATATTCAATCTTTCTCTTACTGTTCTATATTAAAACATTTATATCTCGTCTTTCTTTTATCACCATTTAATTTCTTAATTACACAATCATGACAAATGACTTTTTAAAATGTGAGAGCATGCGTGAAATTTTTAAACCTCTATAAAAGTAACTCGTGCTTCATTGTGAGTAGAATATTAAAAAAAGAAAAAGAAATAGTGCTTATGGTGCAGATTGGGATGTATCTTTCTCGAAAGCATTTAGCGATGGAGAATGTTCTTAAATGAGGCGGGGAGAGTTAGAAAAAGGCATCTAAAATTGTTCTTGACAAGATGGAATGCTTTGCCAGGGTGAGAAATCCGGTAGTTTTAAAAGAAGCTTTCCGCTACTGAAAAACCCCGACATTGATAACCGTTGAACCCAATGCTCATTCGCAACACAAAAAGAAAAAGAAAAAAAAAACATTCCTAATGTGATGTGTGTAGGAAAGGTGTGTGCGTTTTTAATTGAGCATAGCGATCATTGAGTAAACTAAAAACTTAAGGTTAAAAGAAAGAAAAAATTCTGAGAGGTAACCGAATAACATAGAGAAAAAACTTTTGGTAAAACTACCGTATTCTAAAGATATTTCTGGTTAAGAAAACGCAATTCTGGTTATAAAACCTAAATATCAGGTATTTAAACCATTCTTTCGGTAATTTTTTCATTGCTACGGTAACAGTTTCCCAGTAATTATAATATTTAAGACGGCAGTTCTTACAATTTGAAAAACTTTACCTTAAAATGCAACGCAGAATCTAATAATAATAATAAATTCTAATAATAATAAAAACTAATCCTCTTAAACTCTTAATTTAAGAAACAAACAAAATTAAAAAAGTAATAATAACAGTGTAGGTAAATACCTTTAAAATAGGGCCAAAAAAATTTTTATAGGAAAACTATTCGCGATCACAACGCTTGAACTCGCCCTCTAGCGGATAGTATATTTTCAGGCTTTTATTTATTAAGTCTTCATTTAATTCAATCAAAAACATTGGCTGAGTAGGACGCCATTTTTTAGCAGCAAATAAGAAGTAAAATTTCCCTAAGGAAAAAGCAGATGAACTTGAAAAAAAAGCAACCGAGAGCGGTAGTAAATCTTTCTGAAACAGAACGCACCCAACATTTGAACATTTCTCAATAATTTTTTCCTTTCTATTATCAACAAACTTGCTACCGATAACTTCCGATTTAGTGAGCGCATACTGTTTCAGATGTGTGTAGTACGGTAAAATAATTTTTCTTTCGTTTTTTTTTTTTGCTTCAATTCATTACAAATTAAAATAAAGTCAACATTGCTTACTTCATTCCAATGAATAAATGTGATTTCAGAACGTGCAGAACTGTAATAGTTATAGAATATTTTTCCTCCTTTTAGAATAGTATCTATTTATCAATCTATATAATTCGGAAAACAACAATAAAGAATCATCCGAATTACTCGAAATAGTATCATTTGTGTTGATTATTAGTAATTTTTTATCGTTTTTCTTGGTAAGTATTTTTTTAACTTTGAATGAATAATTTCAACTAGAATTCAGCTATTCTGTTTTTAAGTTACGTATTGAATTTCATATCGAGATCTTACAATTATAAAATTTTGTTGTGTGGTAAGTCATCTTAAAGTAATGACGGGATAATCTATGTATGTATTATTTAAAAATAAAGTTTTCAGACGAAGAATATTTCATTTGGAATTCACCGGATTTATAAAGCAAGTAAGTGTTATGATTTTTATAATAAGAAATTTATTCGCAATTTTTTTTTTCTAATTTGATGATAGTTCTCAACAGTATGGTTTTCTATGTCTGATTAAGAATTTAAAGACTAGAAAAAATAAATAATATTAAAGTTTTTTATTTCAATACGAGGAATTTTTAGAATCGTTTTTTTTTATCGCTAGCATTCTTTATTTTTCGTTTTTTAGTTTATAAATAATGATTTTTATTGAAACTTTAAATTTTTTGACAAAAATTGTTGTCAATTAAATATAACATTATGCGCTTCTGTATACTTTTGCGTGATTTTAATGTTTGAATTAATATGATACAGAAAAGTGTGGAATATAAAATTAAAATAGACCCTTCCCACTAGATCATTATAGTCGAACGATTTCTCCGACACTACGTTTTGACTCAAATTACAAGATTTTTTACAAATATTTTCCGATGTGTTTTGGATGTTCCTTCTTTAAAAAAAATGATATTTCACTTGAATGTGAAGGAATATCATATATTTTTCTGTTTTATATTCAATAAGCCACAATAAAGAAGGAACATTACCATACTATAATGGAAATTTTCAGTGCAACTGATGATCCTGCTGTTTTGCTTGTAGGAATTCATCTCAAATAAAAAGCGCCCCCGATAGGTCGTTGCTTTCGCGAATACCTTTATGACTTATATCAATGTTATGCTGATGACAACCAAACCAATATGAAAATTAATGTAGGAAAACTGGATACTACCATGTGATTTTCCGGCCAATAAAAATGCACCGACAAAAATGGAAAACTGAGACACCATCATTAGATCTTTATGTATAGTTAGATATCCAGAAACAAATGATTAAGCAAATAATTGACAATGATGAGAAAAATGCTAAGAAATAAGTGACGAAAAATGAAAAGCAAAAAATGAGGAATGATCAGAAGCGATGGACTTCCATTATAACATTCCCCTTAAATAAAAAATGCTTTTTCTTTCAAAACATTTTTTAAAAAAATCACAATTGCGGAAGGCTAGGTATTTTTAATTCTTTATGTACATAATTTTTCAAAATCTTAACTATTCGTATTTCAACAGTTACTTGTAACATTGTCTCAATAGCGAACTTCTTGTAATAGGCCGTATTCGTTATAATAAGCTTAATGGGATACCTTTTAGTGACGTAGTGTGGGTATCTCGATCCTGATTGGTTGTTGAAGCATGGTATTTGTTTACGTTAGCAACTGCTCTTTCCATTCTATTTCGAGTAAGTCAATTCCGTCAAATATCAATTCTCTTGAGTGGCACAATCTATATTCTTACACAAAGATTCCATGAGGATTTCAATTATTTATGTTTCTTAACACAAAGACAATCAGAAAGCCATACAGAACATAAACAAACTAATTATGCATCGAAGTTGCCAGGTACACAAAACAAAAATATGTCACGGTTACAATAAAATACATAAACAGATAATAATTCTAAGTTAAGTAAAAGACATAGACTAGAAGGAACTACATTTCAGTAAATTCGATGCGTGATAAAGAGCTGTATTTAATTAATTTCAAGTTAATCAGTATTCTAACTTATATGGAGAAATTAAGTCCAACTTTAGCAAGCCATTTTGCAAATAAACTTATAGACGATCAGCTGCGCAGACGTGTGTGGCTATTATGATCTTCAATTACCCAATTGTTATTTTTTGCGCAAGTGATACAAACTTTAAGGAATCTAATCTGACAAATTAAGCGAAACGGGTTTGTTTTTAAGTGTCAGAATTAATAGATCAGTTCTAAATCAGCGATTAGAGTACTTGATTGTTTCGAGACTAAAAATATGTGCCATGATTGTGTCTTTTAAAGGAGGTGAGAAACACGGCAGAAAATAATTTTTCCGTTGCTCGTTTTCGTCGACCGCCTGAGGCATTGAGTAATTTGTTTTACAACTCGGATTGTTACTAAGGCGCTCGCCAGATTTCAGAGTTTTTATGTTCTTGACGAAAATTAAAACGACATTGTGCGGCTGTTCCGCCTGCACTGAGTTGATGAAAAAATGACTGAGACACATTAAAGGGTATTTCAGAATGCACCGCATTCATTTTATGCAGTGACAACAATTAGTTACGTTTCTCAATTATCTTGAACTTTGTTTAAGTTTTGTTTTAAATAGAAGTATTCACTGCACCTGTGGAGGTTGATAAATGGGTGTAATGGGGGTAGATCGAAAAATATTTCGATTGTTTTCACTACGGCTTTAGAGCGGAAAGCTTTATCATGCAAACGAATTAAAGTAACACCAAAACTTTTTAATTTCAAACATTTTTCGTTTTTAATATCCTTTTTTAAATCTTTGTCTTTGAAACTTTGTATCATGCATAACAATTTACAGTGAAGATGTACTTTTAATTTTTACTCGAAAGATAATAATTTTACATATAGAATAGAATGAGAAGAATAAGCGAAAATGTTTTGGTATTAATCCGTTTCGAGATGCCGATAAAAAATCGTCAGACTATTAATGACACTATAGTGATAGGCAAAGATGCCGTTAAGAAATCGTCAAACTATTAACACCATTGTAATAAACAGAGACTCCGATAAGAAACCATCACACTATTATTGACACTAAGGTGATAAACAGAGATGCCGTTAAAAAATCGTCAAAATATTATTGACACTAGCGAGAAGTCGTTGAAAATCGCAAAATTATTATTGACACTATAGAATAAGTAAAGATCCCGTTACAAAATTGTTAAATTACTATCGACGCCATAGTGATAAACAGATATGTGGTTAAAAATCGTCAAAATATTATTGACACTATAATAATAAACAGAGATGCCGTTAAAAAATCGTGAAATTATTATTGACACTATAGTGATAAACAGAAATACCGTTAAAAAATCGTCAAATTGTTATTGACACTATAATAATAAACAGAGATGCCGTTAAAAAAATCGTGAAATTATTATTGACACTATAGTGATAAATAGAAATACCGTTAAAAAATCGTCAAATTGTTATTGACACTATAGTATAAACAAAAATGCCGTTAATAATGATCAAACTGTTATTCATACTGCAGTGATAAAGAGAAATGCCGTTAAAAAATCGTCAAAATATGATTGACACTAGCGATAAGCCGTTGAAAATCGCAAAATTATTATTGACACTATAGTATAAGCAAAGATGCCGTTACAAAATTGTTAAATTACTATCGACACCATGGTGATAAACAGAGATGTGGTTAAAAGTCGTCAAATTATTATTGACACTATAATAATAAACAGAGATGCCGTTAATAAATCCTGAAATTATTATTGACACTATAGTGATAAACAGAAATACGGTTAAAAAAATCGTCAAATTGTTATTGACACTATAGTATAAACAAAAATGCCGTTAATAATGATAAGGAGAAATGCCCTTATAAAGTCGTCAAACTATTATTAACGTTATAATGATACAGAGTAAAAAAAATCACGAAAAATTTATGATTTTACCGTAGCAGCTGGGTTGGTTGTGCAAAACTATAAAACTTATAAAATAAATCCATAACCTTAAGGTTGTTTTTTTTATTATAACAGAGCAAGTTTTTCTCAGTTAAAGTCGCAAATTAAATCCTAGATCATAATGGTCATACAAGAATAATTTTCCTCCGCAAAAATTAGGAAGACGAATGGTCTTTTATCGTACCAAAAAAAGTATTTTCTGTTAAAGTTGCAAGTAAGTCTGTAATTAAAACGGTTTTTTTAATACATAAAAAAATTTTCTCAGTGTGAAAGTTACGAAGAAATCCGTATTCACACTATATTTTGCATTAATAAAGTGGTTGGTGCTCGCCGGGAGCAAAATTCGTGCTACCAGTCATCGCTGGGATTTGAACCTGGGTCACCTCACTTGTAGGCGAGCACTCTATTCCCTGAGCCTCCAGGACTAGTGCTCAAAGTTGTATAAACAATAGTAAATACCAATAATAACTTTTGATTCTTTACAACAAATTATAAATGAAGTACTCCTGCAACAGCCTATTATAAGATAGGTCGAAGTTGAAACTCCACAATTTCATGACCACAACTTTGCTACTAATTGCTGTTTAATATCTGTATACAGGGTGATTCTAAAAAGATGGGCAAAATTTTAGGAAGTGATAGTACACACCCAAGCAAACAATTTTTATCAAAGAATGCATGGTCGAAAACAAAACGCAAAGGTGCTGGCGCATTTGGAAAGTTGTTTGATGCAAACGTGAAAGCTCCATTCCTGTTGCGAGTTACTGAGCTGCGTTACTTGTCGCCAAGCTTTCGGCCGCTGCAGGGAACGTTCGTGATATGCCTGTGTGTTTCAGAATGTTCGCCTATCTTTTCTTCGCCGTTGTACTGCGTGGATAGCCTTTGCCGGCCACTGTTTTGAACACTTATTGTAATCACATTAAATTTGCCATTAAATTTGCTTTAATAACTTAACTTCATCGTTCTTTGTGTGTTTTTGCCTCATATAAGAACATAAACTTTGGCGCCCTCTAGCGATATTGCGTTTTGTTTTCAACCATGCATTCTTTAATAAAAATTGTTTGCTTGGGTGTGTATTATCACTTTCTAAAATTTTGCCCATCTTTTTAGAATCACCCTGAATATTTTTGACTTTCATGTTTATAACTCTCATTCAAAAAACCCGAAGTGATAATTTTTTGAAGAAATTTCTTATTTTACAATCATTTTTTAAATTCTAAAATGAAAAACTCCGCACGTAATTGACGATATTAGTGAAAGCGTAGGTTTTATTTTATTTTATAATCGTCGTTGAACAGCCGATCGAACTTTTCGGGTTTACAACTACTAATGTTCAACTCCGTACCCTTATAATTTTGAACCCAGTCCAGAAAACATGAGAACTCCTGGATCAAGTATTGGGAGATCTTTTGCCTTTCGTGGAGGGATTTTTGATGGAACTAACCCGCTTTTGCGTTAGATGGAGAGGAAAACCTCCTACGTTTAACCTGACGGCAAGGAGACTCTGACACATGATTCGTGTACCACTGAGGATATTTTTACGTCAACACTGTGGTGGGGGCGAGCCGGCTGCGGGTTTCGTATCTACCAGCCATTGCTGTGATTCGAACCCGGTTCATCTCATTAGAAAGCAAACGCTCTATCCCCAGAGCCACCATGCCTCGAAAACTTATATTGAATCAAATTTTAAAAAATCTAAATCTTTCCTAGTTCATAACATGCCATAACCGCCATCCACTGTAAATATAAAATATTGAGTTGTTCTGCTAAAATGTAAAGGAGATAATTTTCAATAATATACAAAAAACTAAAACAGTTTTTGTTTAGCCTCAAGCTGATATCTTTATATTATTTTAAAAGCCACTAAACACATATTTCACTAAAAAATGAAAATTATTACCGCGATACCATTTTTTCGCGACTAAGTCGAAAAGAAATAAATCTGATAATTCCCCGAGAAAGTTCTTTCCAACTTGTCTAGGACACCATACATTTTAATTATTTTTAAAACCTTAGAATATCTAGAGATATTTTCATCTAATTTCTTAAAGTATTTCTTTAAATTAAAGCCAAATTCAAAGGTAAAAAATCTTCCAAAGCATTTTAAATGAAAAAAACAAACTTTCTGTTTACAAATTAATAATTCGATGCGAGTTTACAAATATGCAAATCTATTTTTGGCATTATTTAATTGTAATTCATTCTGCTTATGAATTAAAATTTTCTTTTAAAAGATGAAAGATTGTACAACGAATTTTTTTTTAATGTATAAATTGTAATAAGTCACAGACATTCTTACCTACAAATCGGAAAAGCTGACAGGCATATTTAATCATCAAATTGTTTGCTTACATGTTTTATTCTTTAAAAAATGGCCTTATTGATTCCTTTGATGCTATGCCGTTAATCTCTTTGTCATTCTGAAGTTTAAAGCAAAAATGAACTTTGAATTTAAAAATAGTTTTCTAGAAAATAAAATTATTGATAAATAATCAAGAAACTCTTTGATGATATTTCATAAGTAGCCAGTTCATTTTAGTATTTTATACCATGCTGCAGAAGCTTTATAAATTTTCAGACTATTTTTAGTATCTTTAATCCTTCCTGGAGAATTTTTGACTGTGTTTTGTTTTGAATTTATTTCGAAAATAAAATATCTGCCGTCGAAGTTATTAAAATGAATTTATATAACCTTTTTAAGCTAAATATTGTTGTACTCTAACATGATGCATTAATTCTTGTTTTAAAATAAATTTATTCAAATGAGTCATGTATATACAAACCCATGTATATTATATACAATGTCTTGCATTTCAGGCAACGTGCTAATCATTATACACTAAACTGATTTTTGTATATATATATATTAATTTCAATATTCATCTGTAGTCGTGATTATTATAAAATTTGGTATGAATTAATGCATGCAAGCTATTTTAACCACGCCATTTAACCACGCGAGAAATAACTCCATTCTTTTCCTTTTCTTTAACAGCAGTGAACCTAAAGGTCTGGTTTCTTAGGACAAGCGCCTTATCTGGGCGTCAGCGGGACGTCAACGTCCCGTTGACGCCAACAAAATACTGGTTTGTTAGCTCAAGGCCTGGTTTCTTAGAACTAGCGCCTTATTTGGGCGTCAGCGGAAAGTTGACGTAGAGCTGACGCCATAAAAATACTTTTTTGTTAGCTCAGCGTGAGCAGTCGGTCCAACGCAGACATTATCTCTCATTGCGCATGCGTTAATAACGTAAACAAATATTTATTTTGAATTTGTA
>NC_092213.1:8524091-8567177 GCF_043381705.1 Parasteatoda tepidariorum
GATTTTTGATTTATATCACGAATTTATTTGTTTTATTATTGTTATTAGTTATTCATTGAAAAATGAGTCTCAGTCGTGCTGTTACGCTTTAAGATTTTATACTATAGCACATTTCTAATAGGTTTAACGAATTACATGTCATTTATTTGAATTCAAATTTATTTTAATGACTTAGTATTTACTAAAAAGATGTAAATTTTTTTAAAAAAATTTTTTTTTTGTGTGGATTTGAATGACTGTTTTGAATTCTTAGAATTTTGTGCATATGCAATGTACCTAAGTTAGTAGCGAGCGAAGCGAGCTTGGTTTGCGAAGCAAAAACAAATAAGATTTCATAGCAATTTTCGGGGGTTGGCGAGCAGGGGGCGCAGCCCACTAGTTTAATAGATTTTCCTATTAATTATATAAAAAAAATTGTGGACAAAAGAAAAATAAAAAAGGGGCAAAATTGTAAATGCACCACTTCTCTAAGTTTTTAATAGTACAGTTATTTTGATTATTATTTCTATGCCTCTATTATCTCTCTATTTGACTCTATACATAGAACTGAAATATTTCGTGACTGAAGGATTACCACTGCGGTTAAATCATATGCTACATATGATTGAGACAACAAAGACTTCTTTTTTAAATTCATTTCGATAACTGAAAAAGGTTTTAAATTCAAGGCGAATCAAGAAAAAAAACCTGAATGTTGATAAAATTAATAATTACTTATATTTCGCAATGTTTTAAACAATTTCTTTTTCAAATTTTAAAACAAAAAAAATTTAAAACAATTTGTTTTAAAACAAATTTTTTTTAAATTTTATTGAATATTTTTAAAGTTAAAACTAAAAAAAGTAAGAAATTTTTCTTTCTACTGAGTCAAGTTTTTTTAAATGTGTGTATTTCAATGGCAGATTTTAATCTTTTTTCTTCTCTCAGGGACGGGGGGGGGCAGCTCAGTGAGTTAAACAGAAATAAATAAATAAATAATAGTGTGTTTTATCTACTGAAGTGTAAAGAGTAAATAATGTGATGTATATAAAATACATTTTTCTGACTTATTGTCTTGTTTGATTGTTGAGTTTTAATAATGATATAAATTTTATTTTATAATTTATTTTTTGAATAAAAGATCTATATATATATTTCTCTTACACGGCACCAAAAAAAANTCACGGCGTGAACCACATAGGATTGCGTAGCAATTCTCGGGGGTTGGCGAGCGTTAGCGAGCAGGGGGCGGATCCTCCTAGTATGCTATAAAAGTCTTTTTCAAGTTTGCAAATATGATTAAGATTTTTAAAGTATTTCGAACTTTTAACTGAATCAGTTTGTATTTTACCAGTGCGAAAAGGGGAAAAAAGCAATTATTTGTCAGTTTATTAGAAAAAGAATGTATCAAAATTAGTATTTATGTTTTAAAAATTGTCTACATAATGAAAAAATGCTTTTTTCCAGGAAAATGTGAATTTTGATTAGGAGCTAAATAAAATTGACTGCCCAGCTCATCTGTGAAATGGAGAAAAAAAACGGAGGATTTGAAATTTTTTCTTACATTGGATAAGGTGTTTGTAGATGTAGACACTTGCTCCATTATAGCAATTGACTTTTTGTTTAAGAATTTGAATAATTTTAAAGCTCAAACTATTAGCATCTTTCCTTTCGTAAAAAAAAGTTTTTGTTATAAAAACGTTTTCAAAGTTAAATAAGTATTGAATAAGCATTGAATAAGTAAGATGAATAAGTATTATTCAATAATATGCACAATTAAGGTAACTATTTTGTGTCATAAAAAAAGGTTTTGTAAGTAAAACTTAATTGTAAGATGTGCAAGAATACCTAATATTGAATAAATTATAATCTATGCAAAATCATTAAAAGTTCAATTACATATCGAAAATTAACTGAAGTTAAAATTATCAGATAATTTGAGTTAAGAATTTTTAAAAGCTTAAGTTTTAAATTTATCTCCATTTCCCACACAAATTGATAAAATTAATCTAGTTTATTCCTACTTATAGTGCATTTTTTTGATAAAAACACTCAACGAGAACTTAGAAGAAATATTTACTCATTCATAATTAGAGGTTTTTAGAGTAATCAAAACATTGTTTTTGTGAAAGAAAAAAATTTTTAAAAAAAACCACAGAGGTGAAATTTAAATTAACTAATTTTACTTTTTTATCGTCTTTTTCTAAAATCGAAGAATATTTAAAGAGTATTTGTCGCTTCCGTTATTAAGAGCTCTCTTAAAAAAACGCTTAGCATTTTTTCTCCATATTGGTTACCGTTAGATGTTAATCTTTCCCAGTTGTTTTTCTACGCGTATTTCTTCAGCTGTATTGGCAACAGTTGAGGCGCGTCTGCTTATCGATCGTCATCTTGTTTTTTCTACTGCTCGATATTTTATTTAACATTTAGAGTGTTGATATTTCAGTGAAATGTTTGGGGAAGAACTCAAGGCGTTCTCTAACAGTCAATTTTTTTTTATTCACTATCTCAGGTTCGCAAATTAGCACTTTTTGAGACAAGGAATTCATTGACAAATTCCTGCATCTAACGTTTTTTGTTTTATTCAACCATGCGGATATCCGAAAATATGCTTCGATTATTCAATCTAAAAGGGTTAAACTTGGCTTATTTTTTTCTTCCCTTCTCTTTTTTTACATTTTATTCATTTTTTTTCTGATGATGTCACGGAAATGGTATCGACAGAAAATTTTGTTAAGATAGAAAAAAATATGAAAAATATTGTCAATAGAATGTCAGGAATGTTGAAAACAATTATTTTAAAAATTTTAAAAATAATTGTGATTTTGGTCATGGCATAATTTTAATAGTTAAACCCCACAGTATATTCCTACAAGTGTACATGTTTAACAATAGTATCGTACAAATTTCCGTGGTATTCAATTGAACCACGGTATCTTACATCTTTGCAAGGAGCTAAGTTAAGCCGTACTATTATGCAAACGTGCATTGTTCTATGTTAAACTATCATATCGTTCAAATTCACATGGCGCTTAGTTAAAACGCACCATTATACAAATTTGCATGATGCTAGTTTAAAACATAGTATCGCACAAATTTGCATGGTGCTAAGTTAAACCATATCGTAGAAATTGGCATGGTGCTAAGTTAAAGCATAGTATGGTGCAAATATTCATGGTGCTAAGTATAAACATAGCGTCATGCCTCTTAAACCTAATGACACGATATCATAGTTTAAATTTACAGGTGAAATAGTTCAATTGAGCGCATTATGTCGATTGAAGCAACTTTGGCATATTAATTGGCATATTTGGCTTAAAAATATTTCACTCAATAATAAAAATGTTCCAGTTTAATAAAGTAAATGAACTTAAAAGAAACAAAAAAATAAAGCGTAAATTAAATTTAAAACAAAAATTTTGCTTATCCCGATGTATAAATCGACTTCATAAACCCCAAAAATTTAAAAAAATCAGGGGGTCAACTAATACACCGGTAATTAATTCGGACATTCCTTGATTTTTAAATATCGATAAATTATAAGCAATGATATGAATATGAATTGATTCGATCTATAGATTTATTCTCTTGAAATATCATATTTTCTTTTTAATGTGTTACATGCAATTAGTTCTGCATTTTCTCTCATCATGTTTCCTTTTCATTTAAAGGTTTACTTTTTTTTTTTTAACTATTCTTTAAATTGCTTTCAGAAAAAAAAATTAAGAATAAGAAGAGATAATTTACTCGAGAGTTTTAATATTTTTAACTTGAAAAAGCTAAGTAGACTTAATTATTTTTGTTAAATATCGGTTTTAGAAATTTTCATATTTAACTTTTTTATGGTTTTACTTATACACCGACATAACAGAAATTTGCTTTCTCGTATTCAGAAATTGTCGAAGGGATGGACTGACCAGATTAACTGAGGGGTGGACCTTTTTAAGCAGTTGGGACATCGGTGTCCGTTTTATACAATTTTTGTCTGACCCCCTAATTGCAAGCAAAAATTTTTTTTGGTATTTTTAATTACAAAAAACAGTCTAATACATAGTTACTAAAAAATTCTGTTAGAATATCGAAATTATATTTGTACTAAAATATAAAATCCAAAAATAGCAGTTTGAAATTTTTTCCATTCATATTCACAAATTTATCAATAATTAATTTTGTAAGTTAAAGAAATTTTAATAATGAATAACTGTTTCTCTCAGATCTAAATAACTTCAAATTTGAAAAATTATTGTTTGGAAGTGAGCCGTGTTTCGAAGATTTGCATGCAGAAAAAGACACGGGTGTAATATGTTGAATTTCTTAACCACAAATTATTAAAATTCTAAATGTAATATTTTTCACCTTTTTTGACCTAATTTAATGTAAGATAATGAAAAAAGTACGAAAAATATGTTTAATACAAACTCAGCTTCAAACGATTATACACAAGTATACTTCAGAAGGGTACGGTACATTAGCATGAGTAATTTTATCAATAATTTTAAAATATAAGATTCCAGTGTTTCTTTCAAAAAATTTTTCCAAAATTTAAAGTTCAAAAAAACACAATACTAACCCATTTCGCCACTTTGCAAGATATCGGTTTTGAAAATTGTTTGCGAAAAAGGTGCTTAAAATACAGCAAATTGAACACTTCTGTTAATTCATGTTAATCTGAATAAGTTAAAAAAAAGTCGAAGTAGAAGTTTTTTTCCGAGAATTCCGTTAAATTCTCACACAATTGTATTCTATTGGTATTACACTGTAAAAGAACTCAGTAAATCTTTAGCCAGTATTTGGTGCAAAGTTTCTCATTATCCTTAAGTTTAGTTAAAGGAATCATGAAACTTTTTTATTTTAGTTACACCATGAATTGTGAAATAAGATTGAGAAATACTTCCATGGTGCAATTTACTGCACCAAAATTTAATAAAAAGCGCAAAACTTTGACGCTGACTTTAAACTGAATTATATTCGCTTACGACGTCATGTTTACTTCACAACTCAATCTCGGTGTGTCGGGACTTATAATATTGTTTCAAGTTGAAACAATATTGCATATTGTTTCAAGTATCAACTTATTTAGATAGGTAAATGTTTTATTTACACTGATTAAAGTTCATTTCTTTTATGTTGCCTTTTTAAATATAGTTAACGGTATAAAATGATTACAGATATGTCATAAAATAACCTACTTACGGTAAATAGTTTTGTTACGGTAAACAGCAACCTTGTCCAGTATTTGAGCGCCTTAGAAATACATAATAATGGGCAACCATTCTGTGCTTTTACAAAAGAAAAAAGAAAATGTATGTTTTGTTTCTTCAAAACCACCTACTTTTGGTACAACCCTCTACTGATATTTAGAGTACCAAAATATGGTAAAATTGAGCTCCATTTTACGTAGCCAGCAAATGAATAACAATTTTTGGTGCAATATGGCTCGGAATTTTTAACAGTGTATTTACATGTAGTTAAAAACCTGAAACAAAGTTACAATTTCTAATTATGAATGGTTTAGCGTGTAAAGCTAAGCACAGATGGCAATAGGGGTTAAAATTCGTCGTAATACTTCCTTGTTACTACTTTCGATTGATTTTTACGCCTATGCTTGAAAAGCGCTCCTTCCAATATTATTACACTCGTAGTGTTAACATTATAACGCGTTCTTTCAATCTAAATTTCAACTAAACGAACAATATATGAATTCGGAGACTCTACAAGCATACAATAATGCTATCCAAAATAAAACAAGCGGCGATTTTTTACGCTAATGTAGCCAAATAAGGGATAACACTCAAAACATGACAAACCTTACACTTTATTTATGTTGAAATATCAATTTTCTTATATTTCTTTTATTCTCATGATCTGTTGGAACTTATAAATTACAGAAAACTCTTATGAATGGTAAAATTACGCTTAAATTTAAACACATATCAGAATTATAAAACTTCTTAGAATATTAAGCCTGTTCACACATCACCTCGTAAGCATAGCATAAGCGGATGGATACACCGGAAGTTTTTTTAATTTCTTCCGGTTTTAGGAAGGTTGTTATCGCTTACATTCAGTCAACCATCCATAACCTTCTTTTTCAAAAAAATAAAATATTAGAAAGAAAAAAAAACAGAAACTCTCTTACCCTGTAGTCATAAGTACTCATATCTCGAATAAGATTCCGTCTGTCACCAATCAGCTGTCGAGTTCTAATTCCGTGTGTCCCTTGCAGAATTTCTTCTAAATGTTCGATGTAATCGATTGCATTTCGAAGTATTTCTACTTTTGGTAGCCTCTGGTTCGGATTCGGACTCGTTCTTCGTTTTAGTGTCTCGAAAGCTTCGTTTACCTGAAAAACGAAATGATTTTATTATGATAAAGATATAATTTATTTTGTTTTAAAAAAAATGCATGCATGAAAATTAAATAATAAAATAATAATTCAAATGTAATGTAAATTTTATGTTTACGCGATCATTTGTGCTACGTAGATTTAGTACAAATTTCTCCCTACAAATTTAGGTTTAAAATTATCAGTATTCACCTTATCTGAGTCTCCTTCGTTCTCGAATTGTAACTCAAATGTAATGTAATTTAACGTTTATGCCATCATTTGTGCTATGTAGACTTAGTACAAATTTCTCTCTACAAATTTAGGTTCAAAATTATCAGTATTCACCTTATCTGAGTCTCCTTCGTTCTCGAATTGTAACTCAAATGTGATGTAATTTAACGTTTATGCCATCATTTGTGCTATNACCATCCATAACCTTCTTTTTCAAAAAAATAAAATATTAGAAAGAAAAAAAAACAGAAATTATCTTACCCTGTAGTCATAAGTACTCATATCTCGAATAAGATTCCGTCTGTCGCCAATCAGCTGTCGAGTTCTAATTCCGTGTGTCCCTTGCAGAATTTCTTCTAAATGTTCGATGTAATCGATTGCATTTCGAAGTATTTCTACTTTTGGTAGCCTCTGGTTCGGATTCGGACTCGTTCTTCGTTTTAGTGTCTCGAAAGCTTCGTTCACCTGAAATACGAAATGATTTTATTATGATAAAGATATAATTTACTTCGTTTAAAAAAAATTCATGCATTAAAATTAAATAATAAAATAATAATTTGAATGTAATGTAAATTTTATGTTTACGCGATCATTTGTGATCGCGTAAACATAATCGTGATTTGTATAGACTTAATGATGCGTTGATTTAGTACCAATTTCACCCCCAGTATTTAGGTTCAAAATTATCAGCATTCACCTTTCTAAGTCTCCTTCACTCTCGAATTGTAACTCAAATGTAAAGTAAATTTAACGTTTATGCGATCATTTGTGCTGCGTAGATTTAGTACCAATTTCACCCCCGGAATTTAGGTTCAAAATTATCAGCATTCATCTTTAAGTCTCCTTTGCTCTCGAATTGTAACTCAAATGTAATGTAATCTATCTTTTATGCGATCATTTGTGCTGCGTAGATTTAGTACCAATTTTTACCCCCGGAATTTAGGTTCAAAATTATCAGTATTCATCTTTCTAAGTCTCCTTCGCTCTCAAATTGCAACTCAAATGTAATGTAATCTATCTTTTATGCGATCATTTGTGCTGCGTAGATTTAGTATCAAATTTTACCCCCGGAATTTAGGTTCAAAATTATCAGTATTCATCTTTCTAAGTCTCCTTCGCTCTCAAATTGTAACTCAAATGTAATGTAAATTTTATGTTTAAGCGATCATTTGTGCTACGTAGAGTTAGTACCAATTTCACCCCCAGAACTCGTATAGACTTAGCTGTATAGACTTAGTACGAGTTCTACCAACAAATTTAGGTTTAAAACTATCAGTATTCACCTTATTTGAATCTCCTTCGTTCTCGAATTGTAACTCAAATGTGATGTAATTTAACGTTTATGCGTTATGCATGTGCAGTATAGACTTAGTATCAATTTCACCCTACAAATTTAGGCTCAAAACTTTAAATAATCACCTTTCTGAGCCTCCTGCGTTCTCTCATTGTAGCTGCTTTTCTTCTGTCTACAGTCGGATTCTTTCTTTTACAGGCTTTGCATGCCCACAGTAAGCATCGGCGACCAGTGTCTGTAACGTGACCTTCCATGGAGTTCGACCCCCTGTGCAGGGGAGGGGGAGCTAGGACATGCTGCTCCTCTTCATCTTCTTCCTCCTCATCTTCATCCTCACTACCTGATGCCGGATTTTTTGAGCGAGATGTTGAGCTTTGTTGTTGGGGCGACATAAAGGCACAATGATTGGATAGATAATCTTCATGGCGGTAACTGCAAAGAAAGGGAATGTCAATTGAGCGAAATCGGTAAAATAGTTTCTGAGTTGGAAAAAAAATTCGGAAAAATAATACAGTTTAAAATAGTGGCTAATTTGATGTTATTATTTTTTTTATCTTCTCTTACCTTTCATAATTTTTTATCTTTATACTTTTAACTATCGACTTTTGATCCAATTTCTTTAACAATCTTATAAGAAATTATTGCAACAAAAATTTAAATGAACTTCATATAAAATGAACATGATGCCTGAAAAATAAATTAATTGAGACTAACTTTGAATCGATTCTAAATAAATTATGCTCAATCTTTTATTTTTTATGGCGAAAATAAACGGCGAAAAAAAATTTGGTAAAATTACAGTTCTGCATGATAATGACATTTCAAGTAAAAAAAAATTGGGTTTTAAAACCAAATTATAAGGTCATTCATTTGGCAATATTTCTACTTCTATGTTAACGGTTTTTCGGAGAAAAATGCTCTAAACTACTCAAGGTATCTGACTGAATAAAAATCAGCGATTTTGACAAAAATTTCGATTTTTTTTTTTATTTATTATTATTATTATCTACATTATAACTTTAGTTTATTAGCTGTCGAAACCCTTTTAAATTTTTTACCTTCAAATTTTAGAAATGAAGTTAAAGTTGTTTTGTTGTATACTAACAGATAAAACCGAACCTGGAATTAAACTGACGAAAGCAAAACTAAAATATTTTTTGTTTTACTTTGAGTATTTGAACTCTTATTTATTAGAATAAATTATATATTTTAAAACAGATAAAATTCCTTTTCAGAAATTATTTTTCGAATTATTAGTTTTTTGACGTCAGAATTTTCATACGTTCCAGAATTTTCTTGCATTTTACGAAAGAAACTGATTTTGATCAAATTTCTTTACGCTAGCGAGCCTTACAAAAAAAGTTTATTATGGAATTCTTTGAAATTTTGTATGTAGATTTTTCATAATGTTAGTAATGTGTTGAATTAAATGCTAAGGTCAATGCCTTAATTTGTTACTTTCATCAAGTTTTAAGTAAGAATATTTATAAATTTCCCTTAAAACAATCAGTATTAAACAATGTATTTAGTTTCATATTTCATTGCTTGTTTTAGATTATTTAAAATTTTAGCTCAAAACACGGGTGATTGCAGGAGTGAATTCTTTGAAATTTAGCATGTAACTTCCCAAAGTTAGCGAAATTTGTATTCATGTTAGCGATGTTTAGAACTAAATGCTATTTAAGATTTAGGTGTATATTTGTAATTTTTATTAAAATTTAGATAAGAATAGTAATTTTTCTTTAAAAATTCAATATTTAACTATATATTAAGTTTTTTTTGTTGAGATTTTAAGTTTTCGTTCAAAACAAAGGTAATCTTAGGTGATTTGTTCAAAACACGGGTTATAGAATTATTTGAAATTTAGTATGTAGAATTTCAAATGATGTTAGTGATGTTTTGAACCAAAAACTAAGATCTAAGTTTTAATTTGTTATGTTATCACGTTTTAAATACGACTATTTCGAATTTTTCTTAAAAAATTCGATATTAAACAATACATTTGGTTTCATATCATTTCATTTTTTTTTTTTTAGATTTTTATGATTTTGGTTTTACAAACAGTGTACATAAACATTTTTCAGAAATGTACACATTACCATTTTGCTGCAGAGTTAATAGAGCAACGTGAAAAATCTGTAGTTAGTAAGCTCAAATTTGCCCTTACTTTAAAAAATGCTTGATAAACTTTCAAACTTTACTTTAAATTTAGAACTTTAGGATCCCTGTTTACCAAATATAAAATTAAACTTTCGACTAAGTTTCTAAAAAAAATATGAGTCAAAACCAGTGGTATACCGTAACAAACCGAGTATATCACGAGTCTATAAACCAAGTACAACAGAATCGAGTATATCACGTATTGAGATGATATACTCACCAATCTCTTTCTGAGTGCGAATATTGGGAGGGTGTCCCGGGAGATGTGGAAGCGGAAGAGCTGGATGTGAAGGACGGTTGATACTGAACTGGTTCTGCAGTCGAAGGAAGTCTTGTATCTTTCATCTCCATACAAATTCTAAAGGATAATTTCTTCTTTTAATTTGCAAATTTGAATCTTTCTTGGGATAAAATAATGATAAACCACATTTCAATGGTTCAAGAGAAAGTTTTCAATGAAGTATTCCTCTGCTATATAGAGTAAATTCATGGAAATGGCAAGTCAACAATGCAAAAAGAATTTGATGTGACGATGGAAAAAGTGTGGCTTATCACTATTATCCCAAAATATCTATAAATTTATAAAGTATTTTATTTGTAAAAAAATTTTAAAAAAATAAAAAAGTAGATATTTTTAAAAGTTTTATTATGCAACGATAAATCTAAAATTGTATATTTTACAGATATTTATATATATTTTTCAGATATTTTAAATAAAATATTTTGTGAATTGTTTGTTTTGCCGGTAAAATACTTTGTGTAGGGTCCGTTAGTAGACCCGACTTTTTCTAAAATTGGCCCTGAGTATATTTCTTAATATTTTCTACACTGGAAAAACTTTTCACGTATCTGAACATCAAAAGTGGTGGCAATAACTTTACATCAAAGAAGGGTTCTACTGTATCAAGAACCAAGGATAGTTCTTGGTACCGTGCTTTCTTACACTGTAGAATAAACATAACGTAGGAATCCTAAATTAAAGAATTCGTCTAGTTTCGATGTTTTTCTTTTAAATATTAATATGAAACTTTCAAAAACTAGTTTATTTGTTTTATTATGTGTGAAAAATTATGAAATTAGTAAAGCAAATTATCATTATTATTTTTTTTACAGAACCATTTTTAGGTAAAAATAAGGCTTTTTTGCACATAGTCTAAGCATTGTAAAAAATTTCTAAAGTTTAAAACAAACAAAAAACCTTCGTGGAATTTATTTAGGAGGCTATCAACTATGTTTTGCACTATTATCTTAAAAGCAAGTGCATATACTGCTGAGTTAGGAATCAATATAGTTAAAAAAAAGTAAATTTTTAGAAATTTCCACACTTGTGTTAGCTAAAAAACATGCATAAAAATTAAATTCTACTTTTACTCTTAGTCTGTAGTTCAAAACATGTGTGCTATAATCATGAACATACATGAAAAATTGTAGACAATTATTTCAAAAACAACATGAGATATTGTCTTTAAGGTTATTTAAAATGTGAAGAAAAAAAATCTTATTTTGAGATAAACACATTTAAAGACTTAAAATCATTACGCTATCCACTGTTATCACCTTGCACAAAAACTGCTATAACTTGGTAAAATGAAACAAAAGTAAAGTATTTAGAAAACTAAGATTAGAGGAATTCTGAATTTATAATGAACTCAATTTCGAAAGTTTAGTCCAAAATAATATTTTTTTCACTAGTCGCCTTAAAGATGTATGCATACGATATTTCTTAAAGTAAAATTAGTTTCTTAATCAGACATGCACACAGCACAGAAAGAATATTAATATGAATATGAATTAGGCTTAACAAAGGCGGAACGGGTAGAAATTAAGTATTAAAAAATTATTTAACACAGTTCACAGATATTTTAAAATCAATTTATATAATAAATTAATTGATATGATATTTTTAATTAATTTTTAAAATCATTATAATACATCTAAAATCATACATATTTTACCGGTGAAGTTTTGTCTCAGTAGATATTGCATAGTGGCCTGGAAGAAAACCAACTCACTCCAACTCTTATTAGATGTAAACAAACTACTGGTGATATCTAATTTGCGACAACTTTGGTGTTTTCGGAATCGGAAATAATTCAATGCACCTGATCTCGGTCTGAGCTTTCTCCCTTGTTTGAGATTGGATATTTTTTATATATTTTATTAATGAATGAGTGTAGTGTATGAATGTTTTATTCGGGATTAACTTGAAATAACACACAATTTTTAGATTTTTTTAACACCAAAGTTATTACGGATTAGGTACTACACCACAGTTTTCATAGGGTATAATTAGCAAAGGAAAAAACGGATCACCCAGACTAACTTTTGATCGAATGATTAGATCGTCATGTTCTAGGACTCAATAATTAAGTTAAATAATTAAGTAGGCGATATTTTTAGTGAGGAAGACAGAGTCAAAAGCGTACTTACTCTGAATATGGATACTTTTTTAAAATTCGACTTCTCAGGAACTGCTCAACCGATTTCGCTCAAATTTTGTAATTTGTCATGTAAAACAACATTCATTAAAAGATAAATCTGCATGTAAACTATACCTTACAATTTAAAAAATTTTTGACTATTATTAAATAAAATTCTAAAAATAATAAATCTTTACCAAAATCTATTTTTCTGCAAGGAATTATCTTTGGATAAACAAATTTTATTATTGCGTGCAAAAGTTATGAGCAAGATATGGCGAAATACGCAAAAAGTAAAATTAACAGTAAGGGGTCCAAACTTTCGACTGCTCTCCTTTTCCAACTATTGTAACCATATTTCCAAGATTGCGGCAATCCGTAATTTTTCGGAGGTCAGAAATCCGAATCCGTCTAAAAAGATGTTTGTTTATTCAAAGAAAGTACTTTTTTATGTCTGATTTCGTAACTAGAAATATCGTCTGTACTAATTAATTAGCATATTTGCAGTCCCCCTTGAGCCACTAAGATTGAGTCCTAAAACTTGAATATCCGATCACTAGATAAAAAATTATTCAGGGTGATCCGTATTTTTTTTCACGCACTCTACGTACATTATTTACAAACATTTCCATAGCATCAGCATTGTTCACCTATTAATAATGTCTTTTTAACTCCCTATAACTTCACAGAAAAATTTCTGGCTTCAAAATTAATCAAGATATGAAAGATGTTTATGAAAGTTCGCAAAGTTTTTTTTATTTTTAATACAAAATTCTTGTTATCTCTAAATTAATGCTCCAACCTGTATCAGAAAATACAAGCTTGATATTGTTTTATATATCGGAAAATTATCGCTTTTTTATCGGATAAAGCATGCGTTCAACATTGCGTGGACTGAGAGTTTTCANTTTTCCAACTATTGTAACCATATTTCCAAGATTGCGGCAATCCGTAATTTTTCGGAGGTCAGAAATCCGAATCCGTCTAAAAAGATGTTTGTTTATTCAAAGAAAGTACTTTTTTATGTCTGATTTCGTAACTAGGAATATAGTCTGTACTAATTAATTAGCATATTTGCAATCCTCTTGAGCCACTAAGATTGAGTCCTAAAACTTGAATATCCGATCACTAGATAAAAAATTATTCAGGGTGATCCATATTTTTTTTTCGCGCACACTACGTATATTATTTACAAACATTTCCATAGCATCTTTATTGTTTACCTATTAAAAACGTCTTTTTAGCTCCCTATAACTTCACAGAAAAATTTTTGGCCTCAAAATTAATCAAGTCATGAAAGGCGTTGATGAAAGTTCGCAGAGTTTTGTTTATTTTTAATACAAAATTCTAGTTATCTTTAAATTAATGCTCTAACCTGAATCAGAAAATACAAGCTTGATATTGTTTTATACATCGAAAAATTTAAAAATTGCCACTTTTTTATCGGATAAGGAATGCATTTAACACTGTGTGAACTTAGGTTTTTTTATAGCAACAGCCACGTTTAATACTATTTTAGACTATGTAACTTTAAACGACGGAAATAAAAATTTGAGCAAAGTTTGTCGAGGAGTTTTTGAGCAAAAAATTTGTTTTCATTTTTTATTTTTCAAAAAAGTATTCCTTTTTTTTATGTTTGAATTTTGAGCATTTAAAATGACACAGTTTAAAATTATGCAAAATTTGTAAACCTTACAATTCAAAAGTCTTTTTTATTAAATTAAATTATTAAAAAAATACTTTTGAAATGCTAAAATTTGCTTGAAGTTATCTTTTACAGAAACAACTTTTTTTTAATTAAATTTAGTAGGTGTTGAACGGTAATGACGTTCAAGTTTGTTGTAAACTTAATATGGCAATAAGTTGAACCGTAGTATAGCTCTTCTTAAAGCTTGATTCACACCTGATTGATATAACTTAAACAGAAACATGGTACAACTTTACACATTATTAAAACTGAATAAAAGAATTTGACAGCGTGTTAAACTTTCAAATTCAATGCAACTCTATTACTTTACTTAGTTAGTTGAACCTTATTATCGTGCTTCGTAAACTTGATGACACAAAAATACTATGGTCCAACCTGAACGAAAACATTAAATTTAACTCCTTATTAAGATCGCATAAAAAAAATTCAAAGTTTTTGAACCATAATATTTTTCAAACTTTCAGCAACACCAGCATACTTTATAGTTGAACAACATAATCCTCCTTTTTAACACATGACAACAAGACACTATAGAATAACTTGAATAGGAACCTAGTTCAATTAAACACTATGAAGGTGGAAGAACACTTACAGTATTATGATTCAATGTATGATTTAGCATTGAACTGATTTTTCTACGAGTTTAACTTAATAGATCAATTTGGTTCGATTCCGTTTTTGGGGACCTTTTAAAAACTGTTACACTGTTATTATTTTCATTCTAAAATTATGGTAAAAAAACCGGCAGCAATCTGTCCATCCGATTAACCATACAGTTTACGGTAAAGAATATTTTTCACCTTTACTGTTTTGAAACCGTTTACAACTAGTATGGTTATAAAATAATGAATGCAAAACTATGCTGGTTTTTTTAACCATTTACAGCTACCATGGTTTAAACACCGTAAAAAAGACATTTTATTGGACATATGAGCTAGGCGTCTGGTTAGATAATGGGCATTGGAGAATGCAGGACACTGGAAATTCTTCATGAGTGTTTAAGGGAAGTTAAGTGTCCATGCTGGGATTCGAACCCCCGTTCTGTCGGTCATGAGATTGACAGTTTAGCTCTCTCGGCTATAATATGCACACAGTTGCAAGGAACTAAGTTGCTCCATTAGGTGGGTCTAAATGGTGCAATAAAATTCTTGTTATTTATCCGTTTTAGGTAAAAATAGTTAATAAACGATTTTTCTGACTGTTAATAGTTTCATAATCATCTTATTTATGGTTAATTTACTCTTTTGTTTAAATATGGTAAAATATCAATGAAATAGATTGTCATTTAGCTATTGTTTCTGAGAAATTTCTAACAGTGCACTGCATTACCTTCAATAGAAACCTATATTAGAATAATAAATACTCAAAATCACAGTACCTATAACTAGATTAACAGTAGTACCTATTACCAGAATTAATTAAGCATCACTGGCTTTAATAAATAGCTTGGTGATTTTTAGAATATTTAGGCCGAAATGGAATATGAAATCTTACCTTGTATCATCTGAAGAAGTGGATACTTCTGATGATTGGCATCGTTGAATCTTTTCTGCGTTCTTTTCGTAGCCAAAGTTCTCGTTCAAATGATCTTCTGGTATGACTTCCATAGTGTATGGATGCTGCTGCTTCTGTTGGTGGCAAGGTCTGTTGGCTGATGCATCCTCTTGACTACAGAAATATCTGTTGTTGTACTGTTGTGTGGACCTGTGATAGTCAAAGTGCTGGGGAGGTCCGTAGGTCATGTCGTAATGTGACTGTTGAGTGGTACTACTGACGAAAGGAGGTGTTGAAGTGAGAGGGGGTGAAGACTTCTGGTAACGGCAACTCCGCATTTCCGGAACCATCATCACTTACAGGTGTGAACGACTGTTATAGAAGATTCTGAGAAAAAAAAACACATTGGGGTCAACAACAGACAAAAAAAATTAAACTAATTTAAGAAGGCATGAAATTTTTTTTTGCAAAACTAATTTTATTGTAAACGTAAGAGAGAGAAATGTGGATCAGTGGTTACCCATTGGTCAATTTTTTTCTGGATGGACTTTCATAAACGCCACAACATTTCAAGTAATGGATTTGAAAAACTGCATTACATTGATACTTGGTCTTGGCGTCCAATTGGCTGGATTGGTTTTTAATTCCAGCCAATATACGTTTCTTAAAACGTCATAAAAAAATTTCTTTCTTCAATGCATTGATATATATATATTAAAATAACCACTAAGACAGTAACTATGAATAAGTTAATCATAAAAAGAGTAAGAAAAATAATTTTTATGAATAACATGTTGAAGCTTAAGAAATGCAAGCTAGGGAAAATAAAAAGAAGAAACTGAAAACACTCAATTTCAAAAAGTTTCAAAATGGGATGCTTGCAAGTGACGTATATGGGTATCGCGATTCTGATTGGATGTTGAAACGCGGCATTTGCTTACGTTAGTAACTGTTCTTTACAATCCATTTGGAATAGGCAAAGCCCATCAAGTATCAATTCTCTTAAATGACACATTATCGATTCTTTCATAAAGATTTCAATTTTTCTCTACGTATTTCTTACTTAACACAAAGACAGTGACGAAGTCAACTCAGAACATAAACAACCTAATTATGCATTGAAGTTTCCAGGTACACGAGACAAATATATATCATGGTTACAATAAAATACACAAAAAATAATAAATCTAAGTTAAGTAAAAGACGAATATGAGAAAGAATTAATTTTCAACAAATTTAACGGAGCTGTATCTAATTAACTTCGCGTTAATTAACATTCTAACTTATGTGGAGAAACTTAGCTCAACTTAAACACTCTATTTACATACATACTGATTAAAAATAAGAATTTGAAAGTTTTTTTTTTGATTGATTGGTAACAATAGCTTACTGCCAAACAATAGGAAGTCATGGTCAAATAGACTTCACTGGAAAAATTTTTGAATTTGTTATTATCTCTGCAACACCTTGTTTCTTTGAAAAAATTAAAAGGTGAGTGCTTGTATTTATATGTTTGAGGTGGAAATAATCTCATGTAATAGTTTTATTTTTCTCACTGTGAAAAAGAGAATTCAAAATATAGTTATTGAAGTTAAGTTTTGTTTTCTTAAGCATCATAGCATAATAAAGTACTGAGATAAGGGGTGTTTATTCACTGGATCACCAAACGATGAAAAACCAGTGAAGGAACAAGTGTTCCTTTACTGAGTTTTTTTCTAAGTTAATGAAAATAAAAGATAAACTTTAATTTTCTTGTACTTCTAGCGATATTCCGCATCAAAAGTATGTTAAAAATACGAAAAACAACTTCTAACCAGTGAGGGAACAGGCATGTTCCTTTACTGGGCATAGATTTCCCAGTGAATGAACAGTATGTGTTAATATGTTGACACTTTAATTTTCAATTCGTGATTACCAAAAAACATTTAACATTTTCCAAGTATTAATATGTTATAATTTCAAGAATAGGCTTGTTTTTAAATATTTGTATGGCTTATAAATTCATAAAGAGCATTAGGAAATAACCAAAATTAAGTGTTCTTTTACTGGGTGTTCATTCACTGGTAAGAGCTGTTCCTCCACTTGGTCTTCTTACTACTTGTTACTTGAACCTCCAAAACTTTAAAACAATATTATGTAAGTTCTCTACAATTTTCTTACATAATTTGCAATTAGTAACAAATATGTTGACACTGTCATTTAATTAAAATTACGAATTTTGAAATTAATATGATTTTTTAAAAGGCAAGCAAAGCTTAAGTGTTCCTTCATTGGTTAGCTTATTACAACAATTATTAACAATTTCTGAAAATTTATCAGGAACATTTGTCAAAAATTTATCTCTGAAATTTATGTACTCTATACTGTAAAAACAGTGGTTAAAAGCCTCTCCGAATTTAGTATTGAAAAACACCAAACGTGAGTGTATAAGTACTTTATTTCAATGTAATACTGAATCAAACGTTCATTTACACTTTAAAGGATGCATTTAAATCCATACACCAAGAATTGTGAATGCTTACACTAAGCTCATACGCGTTTATAATATTCATGAATTGTTTTTGACTCCAAAAACGCCAATTTTAGCTACGTTTGAAAATCACCAGAGAACAACGTTAGATTGTTTACAATCGAGTTAAAGGAGGAGTTCTTGTGGCCTCGCAAGCTACGAAACATTCTATAAAAACAAAATAACTGTTATAACAATCATGCATGTTTATAGTTTTTCAATAAAGTTAATTATGTACTTATAATAATACTTACATGAATTTGTCGATCATATTAAATAGTTTAATTATATTTAATTTCTATCCATTTCTGTTCTCTTAAGCCTAATTCCAATTTGTTTTAATGTTCTCTTTGCAAGATTGATAATTAACTCATTTTATTTAAAGAATTGTTGAGTGTAGATGCTTTAAATTAATAATTCTTGGTGTAAATTGTATCATAAAAATAACTTTACTGATTTTTATGTGAATTACATCTGAATGTCAATTTTTGCTATTACTAAATAGTTGCAACTACGTTACATCAAACGATGTGTGATAGAACATTTGTGATATTTACCGCACGTTGGTGTTTCATTACATCATTTTCGGTGTTAAGAGGCACTAAACACTTTTAATTTTTCATTTTAAAGATCAAACACCTATATCCATTCAAAAGAGATATGTTTACGCATAAAAATTACATTCCTCTGTCTGTTTTCGGTACCTTATTCAGAGGTGTGTTTAATTAATAAAGATATTCAAAGTGTATAACAAGCATATTTCTTAGTACATAAAACCCAATACTCATATGAAAAGCCACTAAATAATTACCACTTAAATAGAGCACTTTGAATTTTTTTTTAAAAATTTAATACTGATCTTTTTATATGGAAATGTCAAGGCAATCAATTTAAAAATAAGAAAAAACAATTCGAAGTGAAAGTACGAGAAGCCCTGCACTGACGTTTTTATAAATCCAATAAAAAAAATATGACACTTCGTAGGTGAGGATTTAAAAAAATCTACTATGTTTTTGAATTTATTAGAAGCTAAAAATAACTAAAAACAGCCTTAATAAAAGTATTCAGCGTAAAACGTATTCCCATCTGTTTTGAGTTCGTAAAAAACTGTTTGAGAGTGTTAAAGTTCGCAGTGAAAATGACTCTTTTAGATTATTCTAGAAATGCATAATATAAAAAATGGAGTTTAGCAAAGCATATCTGTGAAAGAATACATTTTTCAAAGTCAAACATTGTATCGAAATATTTTTCAAAATATCTTTTCAAGCAATTTACTTAGAAAGAAAAAAATATTGGCAAAAAGGTAAAAAAAAATGTATCTATATAGGAATGCAGAGTTATAAACGAGTGTCTTGGTTCGGAAACAAAACTTTTTCGACTGGGAATTCTATTTTATAGCCTGTTTTAAAATTTAGTTTATATTTTATTCTTAACACTAAAGTAAACTTACTATTTTAAAGGTACGGAAAAGTGAATATAAAAAAAAAATCTCTTGCACTTTTTAAAAAAAAGACTAATATTTAACGTCAATTATGTTTGATGTTAACTAGATATTTAAGTTAATACCAAATTTTCTAGAATGTAACTTAAAATATAAAAATTTATATCATTCGAAGCATAACCAATAAAATATAGACACACTTGAAATTCTAACTATATATATAAAGCAGAGCGTGTGTGTATATATGTGTATGCGTATGTGTATATGTACCTTATACAAATCAACAATTTGTACCAAATTTAGTGTATATGTCATAGTGATAGACCAAAATTGGTAGTTGTTGACTTCCGCGGCTGAATGTTGGCAATCACATAGACGCTTTGGTAAATGTGCAAAATATATGCTAGGTTAAATATATAACATTTAACCTAGGTATATTTAAATATTATATATTTAACCTAGGTTAAATATATAATATTTAAATATATACTAGCTTAGTGCCACTGTCCGGTATACATTTGCCCAGTATATTCTACACCAGTGTTTCCCAAAGTTGTCCATATGGACCCCCAGGGGTCTGTGGTGTCATTCAGGGGGTCCGTGAAAGATAAAAACTGATTTAGGGGTCCCTGAAGAACGTCAGGGGGTCCGCGTGAGGTTTAATGTAAAATAATAAAATTGAGGTTGGTTTTTAAGATTATGGAATTTAAAATAAATAAAATAGTAGAGATTTTTACGTCCTAAGTAAACTATAAATAAAGGTGGGTGCTTACAATTATTAGCAGTGGTTTGTTACAAATTAAACAGTTGATTTACAAATTTTCTTATATCTTTTGTTCCCTTTTTAAGAGATAACAGTATGAATGAATCGAGGAAAATACGCCGAAAATATAGTGTTGAATATTTGAAGTATGTCTTTATTTCTTCACCAGGAAATAGTACTTTACCTATGTGTCTTCTATGTAATAAAACTATAACAAGTGATTCAATGAAACATTCCAAGCTTAACAACAATTGATAAAAATCCATAGTGACAAAAAAGATAAAGATTCAACTATTCTTCAAACAGTTACAGAAAAATATCTGAAAACACCGTCACTGCAACAACTTAAAGGGACAACATCAAAGCGAGGTGACGATGGATTTAACGTTTTCTCTTAGTTTCGCATTATATTGCATGATTGCAATGTCCGGAAAGCCTCACACAATTGAAGAGCTTATTTTACTAGCTGTAAGTGAGATAATACTCACCGGGTTGAACAAATCAGCTTTCAACATTGTAAAAAGAATTCCATGGAGTAATAATAATGTACAAAAAAGGATTGACAAAATATCTCAGTGGGTAGAGAATTCTTAATGTGAGTACTTAAAAATATCTGAATTTTCTATACACCTTGACGAATCCACTTATCCAGGAAACGAAGCATTTACTTTTAGCTTACGTAAGATTTGTAAAAGAATAAAAAAAATTTCAAGGAATTTTTATTTGCTAAATGTTTGGAAAGCGATACGAATATATATATACTGATACGAAAGGTGAAACGCTATTGACTGAATTAAAAGCTATACCCTTGACTGATATCATTTCTGTAGCTACTGACGGTGCTCCGGCAATGGTAGGAAGATACCGAGATGTTCTGGTTAACTTAAAACAAGCTGCAGCGAATGTGTTTTCAGTACATTTGCTTAACTTAACGAAACTAATTTGAAACTACAAGCTGAACAATTAAATTTAATCAAAACTAAAATCGTAAAGCTGCGTTTGTTGCAAACCTTTTCCTGTGTAAACAAAACTTGGGAAGAGGATATTGTTGTCTCAGTTTCAGTGCCGTAATGAACCTCATCATAAGAAAAAAATAAATATATAAATTATTAGAAATTAGTGCTCACAGACATTGATCCCGACATAATTACACTCTTAAAATCTCATCGCGTTCAACCAAATCATTAATTTTTTTTTTATTTTAAACAAAAGGTATAATTTCAACAAATAGTTTCTCAACAAAATGTTTGTTTTTTTAATTTGTTATTTTTATATCCGTACATAAGTGCAGTTTTTCACTTAGGGGTCCGTGGGCAATTTTGGACTATAAAAAGGGGTCCATGGGTCAAAAAAGTTTGGGAACCACTGCTCTACACGATGCTTTTTTAAGGTCAAGTGCCCCTGCCCTGAATGCATTTAAAAGGTACTCCGAACACTGATGTTTCTCCTAATCTATCCTCCACAGATATTGAAACATCGAATAAGTATAATAATATCAACGAATAAATTAATATCAAATCGGATATAGCAAATATTTCGGACATTCACCTAAGCGACTATGTGATTGTTGACATTCACTGGTGAAAGTCGACATTCTCTTGATTTCGGTCATGCACTGTGACATAGACAATTGCTGTTAAATAATATTCTGTTAATATATTATTTTTTACAGCTTATAAGTTGTACGAAAATTAGTTTGTAAAAAAATGCTGTTATATTAAGGAAAATTTCGAGCAGTAAAGCTGACAGAGATTATCCGTTTGCTATGGAGAAAAGACGTTGACAAAAATATCTAGTAACAAAACACTGCAGAAAATGTACGCAACTGGAATTTTCCTTAGGTCACGGTGATGCAGAGAAATTTGGCATGAGGATAGCTGTGGTTCGCAAAGTGAATCAGATTTTGAAAATTTTGAATTGTTTTTTTTTTTTAAACTATTCTATTTTTTTGTGCGATTTTTCGCAATTTTTGAGATATTGAAAACTTTCACGTGTGAAAAAATCATCCTAATTTTTTTTTCCTTCCCCCGTCTTAAACTTCCGACCTCTCGAAACGGGATTCGAATCCAGAACCTTCCTGTTATGATGNAAAACCAAATTCGTGCTGCCACGCTACCCCCTCGCAATGTGAGGGAATTGCAGGACCAGTTGGTGAGCGCTTGGTACCAGATACCTCAGACTACCTATCAGCACCTTGTGGAATCAATGCCACGCGGGTGCTAGCAGTTTTGAGGGCTAAAGGTGGTCCTACATGTCATTAGCAGGGTGATCATAATGCAATGGCTCTTCGGTGTATACATTCAAACGCACATCGGACTTTATTGTCTACTTCAAAACCCTTTTAGTTCTCGTGCTACATTTCAAGGAAAAAATATTCTCTAAGATTTACTATATGTTTTATAATATAAATGATTTACTAGCTAGCAGTTCTAATCAATCAAAAATCAGATTTTATCTTGCGTTTTATTATCTTTTGTTTCCTATGTTATCACAAGTAAAATCAGCGTTTATAATTCGTTTTTTTAAAAGGTGTATGAAACCAAGAGGTTCTTATATTAATGCCCTTTTATAGCGGATTTCTACAAACTTAATTAGTGGAAACTCTGGAAAAAATAATTAAATAAAATTGTAGTTATAATTGGAAAAGTTTTAGTAAATTTTGAATATCGCATTTTAAGTGATGCTATGTGAATAAATATTTTTTTTTGGTGTGTTGAATTTCTAATTCGGATTATAGTAAATCTAATAGCATAAAGCTGCACCGAAACATGTAAAAAATATTTTTTTAAAAATAAAGTATGTTTATTAAGTACCTTGAATGTGTAGGATGGTGATATTTTGGATATTTATCCGTTCTGAAGGGTGGTAAAAAATCTATATCCACAGTACCCATATTTTTCATTTTGGTGAAACAGGTCCTCATTATCACAGTACTTAAATCGTCAATACCAGAAGTATTTAATACAACATTTAACTAAACATAACTGAAATCCATAATAGTTTGGTGATTTCTTACGGTATTTAAAATAAGTGCCAATATTAGTTGTTCGCCAAAAATATTAGTGTCGTTACTTATTATTTTCGAGAATAATAATTAGCTAATTTTTGTAATAAAAACTTAAATTGAAATAATAAAAAAATTTAATAAAATCTTAAATTAATGAAGAATATGTACATTTTCATCTAGAAAAACCATAACAAATATTCCCATTATAGTTCACGCCAATGATGCTTAATTAATTTTTGTAATCGGTACTACTGCTATTATGTGAATTAGTGTTTTACAGTAAGTAATAAGTATAATAAAATTCAGTAAGTAAATATAATAACACTGGTATTAAGATACCTCTGTGAAAAAAGGCTTTTACGGCCCAAGTAAGTGGATATGGGTAGAAAAAAATCTTTGATTTTGAAAATTTTTTAATATCAGGAGTTGAACTCAAAAAATAGAATTATGTCAAATGATACCATATATAATCACCATTCTTTTAAAGAAATGAACTTCTAAACACATGATTTGTTTAATCTAATAACATGACGCCACCAGGAATTGCTGATTGTGATATTTTGTTGTTGTTGTTGTTTCTAATGGCACTTGCCAATACTAGCCAGCTTGTTTGGGGAAACCAACCGATTTAAGGCAGAGAGTGCACTGCTTATTTTTCAGTGGCACCATCTATGGTCGAGAATACTACTTCAGTCACACACACGTCACAGCCCATTTTTAGGGCGGATCCATTCATACATCCAATCAGTCATCCCCAAATCATAATTTTGACCTGAACCAGAGAACGATTAATCTCCAATTCAGTACCCCCAAAGGTATGATTAGTTATGGGGCTATCCCGGCCATGTTAATTTTTAACTATTAGGAATTAACTTCAATAAACAGCATTATGTGAAATGATGCTGTATATAGTTAATATTTATTTTGAACGAATGAACTTTTAAAAACATGATTGGCTTAATCAAATCACATAAACACACCAAAACAGGCAACAAATAAAGAAAATTACAAAAAAATTAAAATTGTTTTAGTTTAATTAATTGTGTTGATATATGTCTTTCAGATTTGTGCATGATTTCTTAGTTTTCACTGATATTGATTTATTGATCTTTATTTTTTTCATCCCGTACGAAGAAGGGGTGATCAGCAAATGCATAAAAATAATAAGAAATCACTGAAAATATTAGTTTTTGCGAAATACATCCCAATCAATAGGCATGAAAATACCATTCGTAAACTTAGTTCTCAAATTTACAAATATTATCATACACTATAATAGAAGAAACACTTTCAGCTTTTATTATTATTTTAAATTTCTCACGAAATACTTGGAGGGTTATTTTGTTACTTTAGAGATTTCGAGTTTAAAGGCTTAGAGTTACTTTTTGTTACTTTAGGTTCATGCGATTTTCTTTCCATACTTAGCCATAAAATTTAAATTGAAACAAGTAAAATACAATAACAAAATTTTTTTTTAAAAATTAGGAAAAAATTCCTTACAAATTGCGCAAAATATGATTATTTAAAGTAGTTCTTTTATACTGCACATGCCTGAAAAAAAATTTTAAAAAATCTTTTTTAAAATGAATCATATTTAGCAACGAATGAGAAAGTCTGTCTAATATCTTAAAAATTTGAGGAAATTCACGCAATTTCCTAAGTATTTTTTTAATTTTTCAAAAGAAAGCTCAAAATTATAAAGATTCTGCAAATTTCATTTTGCACTATTAATCATTTAAAATTACATCGGAATTGTAGAGGATCATCCCCAAAAAAGAATGTTTTGTTTCATAATTTTTCTTTCCTTATATCTTCACAGTTTGGGGTCCAGACGATTATTTTAAGGTAGTATCATTAGTTATTAAATTTTGTCTTATGATACAAAATAATATTTAAGGAAAACCGCTTATTATTTCGAGCTTTTTTAAAGGA
Source organism: Parasteatoda tepidariorum (assembly GCF_043381705.1). NCBI lineage: Eukaryota > Metazoa > Arthropoda > Arachnida > Araneae > Theridiidae > Parasteatoda > Parasteatoda tepidariorum. The sequence continues at coordinate 8,549,358 of NC_092213.1, forward strand.
AGTGCAAAATCTTCTTAAAAAATTGCATGAGCCTCTTTAAATTTTTAGGATATTCAAATCAGACTTTTTTCATTTGTTACGAAATACGATTCACAACAAAATTGTGAGGAAAAAATTTTTTAAACTTTCCGTACATGTGCAGTCTAAAAGAATTACTTTAACTAGTCCTTATAACTATTACTATTTAACTATTACTTTTGCGCAGTTTTTAACGATTTTTTTTTCAAATTTTAAATCAATAATATTTTAATTAATTTTTATTTGCTCCAAAATCCTTGTTTCCTTTTTTGAAAAATATTTTTAAAGTTATAAGCAAAAAACGTAACACACAAAAAATAATTTCCATAATTATCTATACATCCATAATATACATCCATACATAATATACATCCATAAATTTCAAAGTTAGGTTTATGAAATTTAATGCAGTCTTTATAAGTAACAGCTAAAGTAATCGGTAAAAGTGACAAGCTCTATGCGTGATTTTATGACATAGGGTGTTCAAAAAACCTTGTTTTCTTTCATTATTTACTGTCCATCCCTCAAACCTCAGAAAACTTTAAATCCTATTCCTAAGTTTGACAAATCTCATGAACAAAACAACTCTAAAGTTACAAAATAATCCTCTGAGTATTTCTTGAGAAATTTAAAATAAAAATATCTGAAAATGAAAGTGTCTCTTTCAGTATTTTAGGGTAGTGTATACTTAGATTTTGCATTATAAATATAGGTTTTTCAAAATTGAGCATAAATAGCTTTGAAGCAAATATAATAGATTTTGAAATTACCATGTACTCATTTCGTGTAATTTGTTGTTTAAACGAGAAAGAGCATAGTTTTAAAAATAAATTTATGTTTTGAGCCTGGAACTATACTCAATAATGAATACTCGGGATGCTCAAATTCGATTATGTTTGTTTCAGAGCTATTTTCACACGTTTTTTTGCTTGATTCAAAAAAACTCATTTTTACAGAGTAGTTATATGGATCATTAGATTTATAAAGTGAGTGATTTAAAAGTCTATTTCTAAAAAGCTTACATTTTGTCTTAGGATAGTAATTAAAAAAACTAGAAAAATCTCAAAATTTTTACATAGCCGAAGGAAAAAAAATTTTCGATTGCATATTAATAAGAACACATGAATGTACCTATCATTAATTTTTCAAAAAATATGACATTAACAACATATCAACACTTATTTGAAGCATGAATCAAAACTTTTAAATATTATTAACTGAAGAATATTAGGTTTTATTAACAAGGAAGTATTAAGTACTCTATAAAAAATAAACAATTAATGGATATTAAAATAATAGACAATTTAAAATAAATTTTAAATATGCAAAAACAGATGTAAAAAAATTATCAGTATAATTTGTAGTAAAGGGTAAATATTTTTTAAAGCTCTATCTTTTTTTAACATTAAAATAATAAACAATTCAGAATAAATTTTAAATATGTGCTGATAGACGTAAGAAAATTATCATTGCGATTTGTAATAAAGGATATATAGTATTTATAAAACATTTTTTTAAAGAATCTTTAATAGTTGACAATTTTAAAAAAATATTTAAACATGAGAAAATAGGTTTGTAATATGTAATCCTTGTGGAAGAAAAGACATAATTAAAACATATTTCTTCTCTTTTTTTTTATTAAATTAATAAGCAATTCAATAAAATGTTAAGTATGTGAAGTTAGATAAAAAAAAAGTTTCAATTATCTGTATGATTTTTAGTAAAGTCCAAATATTTTTAAAGCATCTTTCTACTTCTTGTTCATCTTAAATGCTAAATTTATAGATGCATTAAATTAAATGATAAATATATAAGGATAAATAACAATAAAAAGTATTACTTAGATTTTCAAGAAAAGAGAAAATATTTTTAAACCATCTTTAATTGATATTTTTTAGTAAAATTAATAAATAAATCACTATGTAAAGATAGATAAACCGAACAATCAATGCTGTGAACAGTAAAATACAAATATTTTTAAATCATCTTTTTAATACTCTTTCTTTCATTTTTAGACATTAAAATAATGGATACTGTTCGTTAGATGTATGATATATGATTATAAATAAAAATAAAACTAACAGTTTACTTTTTACTGAGGAACAAATACATTTAACACATCTTTTTATTGCTCTTTTTTCTAAATTAATAAAAGGTTTTGTATGTGAAGATAGATAAAAAAATATTAATACAAAAAATAAGTTGGGAAGAAAAAGTACTGCTACAAAATGTCTGAAATCTGTAAGGTAGTGTCTAATAAATTAATGGCAGAAATTATGAGAGAGAAAAAAATTTCAAGAAGAACAAATATATTTTTAAGATTCATTTCCGTGATGTTTTACTTACTAATTTATAAAAGTTTAACGAATTGGAAATTTTGTATACTAATAAATTACAAAGGCCCCAAAATTTGAGGTGGTCTATTTATTGCTCTGATTAGATAAATTGGAAGATGATTTTTCAAGTTTTTAAATATCGATGCAGAATCGGGTATACAATAAGTTAAAAGAATAAAAATAATTGCAAAAGATTCTTAACGTGAATATTTGATTAATAACTCTATCATTAAATACTGCAATTGATACTTGAAAATTTTAATCGAATTTTTCATTTTCAAAAAAGACAAATCTATTTTTTTTCCTTACATTATTTCAATAATACTTAAAAAATTGCTTTCAAATTTCTGGTAAAACAATTATAACTTTCATATATTGTCAAACATATAATAATAACTTTAATAAATAAGATAGAAAAGAAAAGAATAATATTTAAGTAACATATGTAAACAATATTTCTCTATGCTGTTTTCTACTTATCATAAATATTTTTATATAAAAATTAAATAGTTCTTAATAAACAAAAAATTCAATCTTGAGACCTGTATTTTCTGCTTTTTTAAATTAAAATATTGTAAAATTTAAAAACATAATACTTAAAATGAAATTAAGTAAATACGTAACTAACCCCAAAGTATTAAAAATTATCTTTATTTTAAAATTTTAACTTTAAAAAGTGTCAGCCTGCTAAAATCAGAAAACGAAAAAATTTTAATATCCTTATGTAAAACAAAATGGTCATATATAAATAGAATATATTGCGTTTATTGTAATATGGAATTAAATCCAGAACGTTTATTATAAATATTTTTTTCTAGATTTATTTGCTGATTTTTTTATTAGAATCTCTAATTTTATGCGTTACTTAAATTTTATTTAAATATACTAGTTTTTTCTCATTGCTCGCATCCCCTATTATCCCTTTAGCTTTTTTGAATAAATGGTTACATCAAAATTAAACATTATTCATTTGAAAGATATCAAAATATTTTATTAACAAAGCTTTAGTTTTTGACTCTATGGGAATAAAAAGTAAAATTAATAATTTTGCTCGGTTACCATAGCAACTTCATCTACAATTGTGTTTCTTAAATTTCTATTTACTGTCTTGTTACTATAAAAGCCAGTTAAACATTTTTCGTCAAAGAGATTATTTAGGAAAAATGCAAAAAAATACGTCTTATTATTGTTCTAGAATTTTAAATCTACTTTTACTTTTATTAATTTTACCGCAAACTTTTACTGAACACAGTTTTACGTAAAATTTATCATAAAAATAAAAAATAAAACTTATTTACAGTTTCAGAATTGTAAAATGGTAAATGTTTCACAATAAAGTAATATTATACGGTTACTTCTTAATGTACAAATGAAAAAAAAATTCTTACTTTCAATCCTTTGATTTATAAAAGATCTATGTAATCGACAAAGAACAAGGTAAATATATTTTTTTATACGAAAAAATTAATAGACAAGTCTCCATTAAAAAAATTTAAGTTAATTAAGATTTTATGAATTTTAAACTGATAACAACCAAAAAATTTTCGGAACTGCGTTCATTAATCATATTTTATTGAAAAAGCTTGGTTTTAGGCCATGTGATTAATTAATTATTATTTAATTTTTCTGGACTATAAAAATTCACCGACAACAATAAGAAACAATTTTAGACCATTTAATCTTTCTGTCATTTTTTTTTTTTTTTTACTATTTAGAAATATTACACTTATTTCTTCAAAAAGTGTTGTTACAAACAATTTATTTTTCATCAATGGAAATATAAATTACAAAAACTGACTACTAGTGAAATTATTGAAAAAATTAAATATTGCTATACCTGACTCAGAGTCTAAATCAATTGATTTTAATCCAATCTATTGCTTCTGAAGTTCTCCTACAATGACGTTTTCATTTGAAAGAAAAACTTAAAAATTATCGGAGTTTCAAAATAATTTAGATTACGTAAACATACGTAAAACAGGTAATACGTACTATAAAATTTAGATTTTTTTTCAATTATTGTTTAACATAATTTTGAACTAATATTTCCACGTGCATTTTCTTATATAATGTTCATTAGCACTCACAGGAAAATAAGTAAATAAACTTTTCGAATGAAAGATTCGAGAAATAAAAACTTTTATTTTTCTCCTTCCGTCGGTAGATCTTAGAAAAGTTTTTTGGCCCCTCCCCCTTAACCAATGAGGATTTGCAAAAAGCATCAAGAGTAAGACTCGGGGGAAGGTAAATTTCGGCACCCCACTGCGCATGCTCTAAAGATGTTGGTGAACCACATCAGAAAATCCCACTAAGAATTGGGAGCCAAGTACGGATACAGTTACACTGAGAAGGGGAGACGATTTATTGTACGAGTTGGGGAGTGTGCACATTTTTATTTAAGGTCAGAAGATAACATATGAACTGTAACCGTATGAATGCTATGTGTTATAGCGCTAAATGCTGTTTGCAAGTAGACGTCGGGCCCTTAATAAAGATGTTCAAGATCTGATACGGGTGATAGAAGATAAAAATAAATAAAAAAGTTAAAAATATTCGGTCATTTAAATCAAAAATCTGCCTAGAAGTTTAAACAAAATGTCATTATCTCAACTTTTTTTTTAAATTGTTGAATTGAATTGAGTTGATTGATTAAAAGTTGAATTGAATTGATTAAAAGTTGAATTGATTGTTAAAAATTTAGATTTAGAATAATTTAAGGAAAAAAAACACACTTTCTTCTTAGAAAAGATTTGTTACTTTATTTTATAACCGGCGTTCCACAGCTGACCTATTTTTTATAAGGGGGAGGTTAGAACTATCAATTGCTATCTCCACAACCTTGTAGTTTTAGATCCAACCCAGAAGCCGGGAACTCATGGATCAAGCGTTGGGATAAACTAACTTTCGTAAAGAACTTTTTAATAGAACTAAGTCACATTTGCGTTACGTGTAGAGGATAGCCACGAAAACTTTCTACTGTTTGCCCGATGGTAAGAACATGCAATTTTCAAGGAGAGCAAGGAGGTAAACCGTTGAGGATATTTTATGTCAGCACTGCGGTTAGGGATAGAGCCGGGAGCAGAATTTGAATCAACTAGCCAGGGCTAAAATTCAAACTTGTATGTGCTCATTGGGGGTCTCCTCTATACCCTGACCCCCCGATTACTTTTAATTCAGTTCCTTAAGCAAAATACTAGCCATAAATTTTTTATATCCTTCTTTCTAAAAAAAATTGAATGCCTGCTATCAGATTTTTTTTTTTTTTTTCAATTTTAAAAATCATAAAAACATTTTTATTCTATACAACTAACTTTTCGACTTCAATGAAAAATAATAATGTATAAAAAAAATTATTTCTCATATTTAGTAAATCTATATAAACAGTCGTGTTACAAATTAGTAAAAATAAAAGATTATTTTAAACTATTTTGACTGCTTTCTCAGTTGTGTTCCGGCATAGTCTCACCGGTCGGGTGTTGGGCCCATATCCAAGCGGTCGTCAGTTCGATTCCCGCCGGCCAAAGACTGGTGTAGTAAATGGTGATTGGTGCACGTTAAATCTGTCGGGTCACAAAGTCCTCCATGTTTCCATTTAAAAACCTATATCTTTGGAGGTACTGAAAGGAAATTGATCGTTCACTGGTTTGGGGTCAAAATTACGATCTGTGGATGAATAAATGGATGTATGCATGGGTCCGTCCCATAAAACGGGCTGCGACGAGTGTGTGACTGAAGTCTTATTCTTGGCCATAGATGACGTCACTGATAAGCAAGAAATGCACTCTCTGCCTTAAATTCGCTTGGTTTCACCAAGTAAGCTTGTTGCAAGTAGCATTAGAAACAACATAATCAGTTTTAATACGGTGAAGAAAAGAAAATTTTTATATCAGTCTTGTTATATCAACAACAATTTTTTAGGCAAAATATCAGTAATTCGTCATTTTGGTCAATATTTAGAGAAGATAAAATATTTAAAAACATTTTTTCATTGGAAAGATATTTAAATTATCTCGATTATTATATGTCAATGACGAATGGGATAACATTAATAAAATTTCTCGTATTGGGACAAAGAAAATTTAAACTACGGGTTACTGTAATCAGAGTTGTTTTACGCGAAGGGAAGATTTACCCCGTCCCCTAACCATTCCCTTTTTTACGGGTTTGGGACCAGCTGCAGTAAGACCAGGATCTCAACACCAGAGGAATCATGCAGAAGAGCTAATCTCACTAAATCATTAATAAAACTCCTTCTTTTGTATAGTTTAGAAACATTGAAACTGACTGCAACATAAGATTTTTTAAAAAAAATTTAAAAATTTCAAAGTAAATGTTTGCGAATTATTTTGGATATTATTTGGCCTAACACTATTTATCAATGAAATGCTATTACAGAAAGTAAAAATAAAATCCATACATGAAGAAAATTAAAATTAGAAAATGACACTTTACCGGCCATGGATGAAATTCCTAGCGTCGCCCTGAACTGTGCTCCAGATGGAAAAAGGAGGAGAGGACGCCTAAAAATAAGGTAGTACAATAAAATGGAAAGAGAGAGGACACATAAGACAGAGATCCTTATGTATCATTGGGCATGAAAAGATATGATAATGATGATAATTTAAAAAAAACAATTATTACTTAGATTATCATTATCTTAGTCAAAATATCAATCTTTGTAAATTATTATGTATAATAATTTGAAAAATAATTATTATGCATAATAATTTACAATGATTACAAAGTATAAGTTTGTAAATTAGTATTGAATAAAAATATTTCCTTTTATTAAATTCCTTTGGGATTACTGTTAAGTGAAATTCCAAGAATATTGTTTTTGTAAGAAAAATATACACATAAATACACAGTGTTGTCGCCTTTAAGAAATAAAGCAAGGCAACTTTAGAAAAAATCTTTGTAAGAAAAAACACGCTTTTTATTAGAATATATAAGGTCATTATTTTATCATAAAAAGAAATTAAATTGAATAATTTCTCTAGACTTGATTCTAAATCCCTTGACATTCCTCAACCCATTAAGAAAATTTAAAAGTATAGTTTTTTTCTACATAAAACTATCACGTATTGTTTGCCAGGCATGCATTGTTTGCCAATGCAGGTAAAAATTTTAATTGCATTATATTCCCTCTAATTAAAATTGTATTAAAAGTCTACTTTAAATTAAACATTAACCTCTTAAATATTACAAAGGTAAAATATTTTAAAATAGAAAAGAATGAGTTTTATGTTAAATACAGTGTGAAACAAGATTTTCTTTTAAATCTCCTTTTAAAATATTTTTTTTTATCTCTGTCTAAAATTATATCCGAAAATTGCACACAATTGCGAGGTACAAAATTGCTGTCATCTGACAAATCATTATTAAGGAAAGTGAGGCAGAAGACATCAATGCATCTGTGATAGTTAGGAGATGGAACTAATAAGTTACTTTCAGTACTTCTTTTTCTCTCTTGGTCAATCAAACAGGTTTTACTGTTTTTGTCCTGTCTTCCTCACTATTGATTCGTCAGCTTTCTCGTTTAAATATTCAACTTCTGAATGTACATAGAGTTTTTCGATTTCATTCTTGACCAGTATACTGCAACTATAAATATGAATTCTGTGACAAACTATTCAATTTTGTCGCTAAACTCCCTACACGTATCTAATTGATATACGTCACTGTTAGGATTTTCATTCTAAAATTACATTAAACAATCAGCAGCAGTCTGTCTAACTACAGAACGATAAAATTTACGATTGGAAGTATTTCTTTACCTTTCAGTTTTGAAACCGTATGCAACTAAAACGATTAAAAAAACATGAATACAGAATTATCTTTATTTGTAACCATTTACAGCGAATATGGTTTCAAAACCGTAAAAATGAAATCTATTTGGACATTGGAGTTAGGCGCTTCGTTTATATGACGGACATTGGTGTTGTGTAGGGATAGAGTTGAGTTTGGCCAAATGAACCGTGGAATATGGCTTAACTAGTTTATCTGATGGGGTCATTGATCATGAGGAGATGGAAAATACTAAACTTTTTTCCCATTAGAGATGGGAAATATTAAATATTATTTTTAATTTGCTCTATGGTGCTGCCATCTATCCTTGAAAGAGAGTTTCGTATTCTAAAAGACCAGAGTCACCAATTGGGAAGAGCAGGACACTGGAAATTCATCGCGAGTTGAAAGAATTCCTATTCCTTCACTCAGACAGCTGGCCGGCAATTATCAGAATTTAGTAACTCGTGGCTAATACCACTATTAAACATTCTCTTATTTGGGATAATTTTATCGAATTGCTAATTGAAAACAGACTCTGTACAATAATTGAGCATTAAAAGAAAATATAATTGAATGACTAGGGTTAATATAGGGCGAAAGAAACTCTATTTCCAAAGGTGACATTTTCTTCAACGAACTTTCCTTTTGTATTGTTTACAGATTTTACAAGTTTTCGAATAACACTACAGGTGGCGTAAAATAGCTTCGAATCGACCTTAAAACTATAATTCTGGTACGACATTGCGAAAACTGTTTTAATTAATAAATTAAATACTTCAGTACTTGTTACTTTAAATACTTTCATAAATACTATAATACTTAATTGTAAAGTATATAATTAAGTATTATATAAATATAATACTTAATTGAATACTTTAATTAAATACTTGGCTAAAAACTTTATAAAGATTAGAATATGGTTTTCAAACCAATTTTGTAATGAAGTTTTGGATCATTAAAATTTAAATTTATTTTTTTACATTTATTGAATTTTTAAAATATTTCGTTTGAAATGATAATTTATTTCAAAAGAATAATTTCCACATACATTTAGAAAGAAAAAAATTGTAGGAGGTAGATTTAATTTTTTATAAATGTACTAGAGAACTCCTACCCCCTGTTCCCTATCGCTCACCAAACTGCAATAATTGCTACGCTTTCATTTTTTGTTTGCTCCACAATGGCGAAATCCACTTTTACTGTAAAATTTTATATCATAGTTTTCACAGTAATATTTATTTCATTACAGTGTTGTTACAGTAAATCTTACATATAAAAATTGCGCTCTATCAGACATTTTACCAAACAGTCTAATACAATTTAAACATACACCATATCGTGCTTGAAGCTGATCGTTAAGTTCTTAATCATTTAACGAAGCTCTTTAAAAGTAATTTATAATAGTATCTTATATTAACTTGGAACGAAAAAATAACAATTGCAAAGCGGTTAGCAAGTTTAGACACCTATTTAAATAAGTTTGTCCTAAAGTGTAGCATAATTAGGTATTGTAGAAATACGTCATAAAAAATACTCTTTTAATTTTAAACTCTTAATATTTTAAAAGAATCAAAATATAACACGTAATAATAGCAAAGTAGAATGAGTAAAATAAATATTACAGGTAGCGTATTATTGTCTTACCTTATCAGGTAGCTTAGCCTTAATATTACCAGGCACCTTACCTAATTAAAAGTTACTTTCAATAAACATTACAGGTATTCTTCATAGTTTTGAACTCTTAACTTAGAAAATAATAAAGAAAACGTAATAATAGTAAAATAGAATAAGTAAAATAAATATTATAGGTACCTTAATATTACCTTACCATACCAGATAACTTAACCTTAATATTACCGTACCATTCCAGGTCAATTAACCTTAATATTACCTTACAATACCTAATTAAAAAGTACTTTTAATAAATAATACAGGTATTCTTTTTAGTTTCAAACTCTTAATTTAGAAAAGAATCAAAATCAAACGCGTAGTAATAGCTAAGTAGAGTAAGAAAAATAAATATTATAGGTACCTAGATATTACCTTGATATTACCTTAACTTATCAGGTAACTTAACCTCATTAGTACCAGGTATCTTACTTAATTAAAAGGTACTTTTAATAAATATTACAGGTAGGTATTATTTTTAGTTTTAAACTCTTAATTTAGAACAGAACCAAAATCAAACACGTAATAATAGCAAAGTAGAATAAGTAAGATAAATATTACAGGTACCTTGATATTACCTTACCTTGCCAGGTATAAATTAATCTTAATATTACCAGATAATTAAGAGGTATTTATAATAAATATTACATGTATCTTTTAATTAGGAATTAAAAGAAATATTTTATAGGAAAGCAATATTATAGGTCAAGTTCTAAATCATTTAAAGAATTTCTATAGCGATAATTTATAATATCATATTAATATAATTTACATTAAAAAAGTTATAAATTGTGAAACGTTAGCAAGTTTAGATGCTGATTCAAACAAATTCATTTTAAAATATAGCTTCATCATAAAATAACATTACAACTACTGCAGAAAATTATCAAAATCAGAAACAACCTAATGATAGCAGTAAGTATGAAAAATGAATATTACAGGAAAATAATTTTAAATTAGGAATACAAAAATATTTTATGGGAAAACAATATCTTNTGTTTGCCAATGCAGGTAAAAATTTTAATTGCATTATATTCCCTCTAATTAAAATTGTATTAAAAGTCTACTTTAAATTAAACATTAACCTCTTAAATATTACAAAGGTAAAATATTTTAAAATAGAAAAGAATGAGTTTTATGTTAAATACAGTGTGAAACAAGATTTTCTTTTAAATCTCCTTTTAAAATATTTTTTTTTATCTCTGTCTAAAATTATATCCGAAAATTGCACACAATTGCGAGGTACAAAATTGCTGTCATCTGACAAATCATTATTAAGGAAAGTGAGGCAGAAGACATCAATGCCTCTGTGATAGTTAGGAGATGGAACTAATAAGTTACTTTCAGTACTTCTTTTTCTCTCTTGGTCAATCAAACAGGTTTTACTGTTTTTGTCCTGTCTTCCTCACTATTGATTCGTCAGCTTTCTCGTTTAAATATTCAACTTCTGAATGTACATAGAGTTTTTCGATTTCATTCTTGTCCAGTATACTGCAACTATAAATATGAATTCTGTGACAAACTATTCAATTTTGTCGCAGAACTCCCTACACGTATCTAATTGATATACGTCACTGTTAGGATTTTCATTCTAAAATTACATTAAACAATCAGCAGCAGACTGTCTAACCGCACAACAATAGAATTTAAGATTGGAAGTATTTCTTTACCTTTCAGTTTTGAAACCGTATGCAACTAAAACGACTAAAAAAACATGAATACAGAATTATCTTTATTAGTAACCATTTACAGCGAATATGGTTTCAAAATCGTAAAAATGAAATCTAATTGGACATTGGAGTTAGGCATTTCGTTTATATGATGGACATTGGTGTTGTGTAGAGATAGAGTTGAGTTTTGCCAAATGAACAGTGGAATATGGATTGACTAGATTATCTGATGGTGCCATTGATCATGAGAGATGGGAAATACTAAACTTTTTTCCCATTAGAGATGGGAAATATTAAATATTATTTTTAAACTGATCTGCGGTGCTGCCATATATCCTTGAAAAAAAGTTTCGTATTCTAAAAGACTAGAGCCAATTAGAAAATAATAAAGAAAACGTAATAATAGCAAAACGGAATTAGTAAAATAAATATTATAGGTACCTTAATATTACCTTACCATACAAAACAACTTAACCTTAATATTACCTTACCATACCTAATTACCTTTTTAATAAACAATACAAGTATTCTTTTTAGTTTTAAACTCTTAATTTAGAAAAGAATCAAAATCAAGCGCGTAATAATAGCAAAGTGGAATAAGTAAAATAAATATTACAGGTACCTTGATATTACCTTACCTTACCAGGTATAACTTAACCTTAATATTGCTAGATAATTAAAAGGTATTTGTAATAAATATTATATGTATCTTTTAATTGGGAGTAAAAATAAATATTTTATACGAATGCAATATTATTCTATCTTATTGGTTAAATTCTAAATCATTTAAATAATTTCTATAACGATAATTTATAATATCATATTAATATAATTTACATCAAAAAAAGTTATAAATTGTAAAACGTTTGCAAGTTTAGATACCGATTCAAACAAATTCATTTTAAAATATAGCTTAATAAGGTAACATCATAAAATAGCATTATAACTACTGTAGAAAATTATCAAAGTTAAAAACAACCTAATGATAGCAGTAAGTATGAAAAATGGATATTACAAGAAAATAATTTTAAATTAGGAATACAAAAATATTTTATGGGAAAACAATATTTTAATGACTTTTATTAACTTTGTGTGGAGGACCACTAAAAATTTATAGGAGTTAGTGAAGGAAAACAAGATCTAACCATGGGATTTTCTAGCCAATAAGAACGTCTATAAAATGGCCTTACTTCAAAATGAGACAACTTTACTTTTATTACATTTAGAGACTTCATTAAAATGATTTTTTCTTTTAATTTTATTAAGTTTTTTCGACCTCTCCTGAGACAGCGTTCATTTCTCAAGGACAACTCATCGAGTAGTTCGCACCGGGTGTCTACTCACCTCTACAGTACACAGAAATAGCACACGGAAATTCTTGGTGTTTTTTTCCAAAAATTTCTTCAGATTAATTTAAAAAGGCAACCCATCATTGGTTTACGTCAACACCATCAATAATAAACATAACCTCTCAGTACGTCAGAAGCAAAATTTCACCTTGTATTTCTTTCATATCAACTCATTTATAATACCACAAAACTCATCATTTCAATTCTGTCTGAAGTCATGTCAATATCTTCAGTCAAAGGTTGAGCGTTCGTCTCTTAATGAGGAGACCATGGTTCGAAACCCTGTGATGGCATGCCTGCTCTTGTCTCGCATCAACCACAGTGCTCGTATAAAGTATCCTCAGTGTTGCATGGATCATGGATTAGAATATCCTTGCCATCGGTCTAACCATGACAGGTTTTTGTGGTTTTTCTCTCTATGTAACGCAGATGTGGAATAGTTCTATCAAAAATGTCCCCTACGAAGACTGGTTTGTCAAGATGCTTGATCCAGGAGTTATTTTTTCATGAACAGCCAACCCATTTCTGAGTTTACGACTATCAATGTTCACCTCCGTAGCGTTGTATTTTTGAACCCTACCTAGATGACGAGTGGACTTCTGGAACAAGTATTGGGCGAAATTTTCCTTCGTGGTGGACTTTTTAATAGCACTTGCCCACATTTGCGTTACATGCAGAAGAAAACCACGAAAACCTCCCAAGGATAGCCGTACGGCAAGGATATTCTAAATCATGATATCTCTACTCCTTAAGATATTTCACCTCATCACTGTAGTCAGTGCAAGCCGGGAGCAGAATTCGTTTCGATCAAGAACCACTCGGATTTGAACTTGTGTCACGATATTGAAAGGACCAATGTTCAATCCCCTGAGTCACCGCAGCTTCGAAGAGCCCGTCTACTGTGCTATTTTCAAAACTACGGAGTTGAGGCATTGATAGTGTCATGAACTCAAAATAGGATAGACTGTTCAACGCCAGTTATGAAACAAAATAAAATATCTTCATTCAAAACCGTGACGATTTAGGGAATAAAGCGCCTATCTTCCTACAAGGCAACTCATTTTCCTATCCCAGCGATGACTGATCAATTCGAATACTAAATACAATGCTAACTTAAAATATTATCAGTGGTAGATGGATCAAGGGTTAAACTCCCCTGGCTCTCCAGCAAACCATGGGAGGTTTTCGAGATTTTCTTCTTCATGCCACAGAAAATAAAGGCTAATTTGTCTCAATGAGTGATCCAAAAGTTCCTCTGTTCTCTGGGTCGGATTCAGTATTACATGGCTAAGAAGTTGAACATTGTTAGCCGTAAAACCGAAAATGGGTAAGCTATTCAACGTCGGTTATAAAGTAATATGTCTTCATTCAATAAACGGTAGAAACAACTATGTTTTGAAAGCAATGGAAACAATTACATTACAACGGCCACTATCGCATAGCTTCCTAAAAGACAAAAATAAAAACTCCACCAATTAATGTCATGATTACTTGAACCATAATCTAGATACTTTGAACCTCAAAACTGTATGAATTTGCTACAACCTGAATAAGAGGTTAGATTGTGTCATAATAGTTACAGAGTTTAAGAACCACGATGAAATTGTTGAACTAAACTTCATAGTATTAAGGTTACAAAGAAACTGAACGATATTATGAATTCAAAAAGTTCTAATATTTTGAACAGTGTGGTAAACAACAGCACTTTTCACCACACGAAAAAATCAGATTATCTTTTTCAGCTTATCTATTTTTCAAAATATTCTATCGATGAAATCGTGTCAGATTTAGTCCAAAAAAAGTTATAAAAACAAAACTTTTTTTACCGCAAAGTCAAATTATTTATTTTAAATTATCTTATTTTTCAGATTATCTATTCTTCAGATTATTCTATATCTCTATATAAAAAAAATCGTAGTCACAGCCTCTGTTTTGGGTGATAAATTTTAAATTTACTTTTTGTGTGGCTTTGCTGCAAGGTCTAAAAATTTGAAATTACATAGTTGTGTAGAAAATTTATGGGAAGTAGGAAAATATTAATAATCGATTATTATTCCAAGAGCTTTTAACTGTTAAACTTATTGTAAGTGTCACACGAATGCAACTCAGAAATGAAATTTGCTGTAATTTGAAAGGAATTCTTAAGAATTATTAGGAACTTCACACGAGCTTTTTTTCTTTTTTTTTGAAATTCCAATTTGTTCGAAAGCTATTGAAATTTTAAGTGCTTAAGATATTACAATTTTAAGTGCTATTTTTTGCTTTGCTTTAAATACTGACTATTTATCCATTGTTAAAGAAACTTTAAGCTCTCTCTCAAGATTTTCATTTTATAAGCTCGTGCTGAACTTGATATCAAACTTAACAGAAAAATAAGTAAAATAAAAAATAAGAGACAGAGATTCGATGTTGTCAGATATAAATCGGCATTTATATCGCAATGTTAAAAATATAGGCAAATGAGGTAAAGAAAAACCATTTTCTATTTGTATGGATAAATGATATAAATTTGTCGTTGTAGATTAATAACAAATAAAATTACTTTTTCATTTATCACTCTTTATTTCGTCATACACTTTGTATCCTGTCATTCTCTCTGTATTCACTGAACGATCGAAATCTAAAAAAAAAAAAGCTTTTCAATTATAATCCTTTGAACTCGAGGCCAAGAGAAAGACTGAAAAACAGATGGTTGGACGAAACCACCAAAGATCTCACCACCTTGAAGGTGAAAAACTGGAAGTTGAAAGATAAAAATAGGAAATCTTGGAACGACATTATTCGGCAGACAAAGGCTCACAGTGGGCTGTAGTTCTGCATAAGTAAATAAATAACTAACATATTAGTAAAATATTCCTACATAAAATTATAATAATTATAAAAATTAAAAAAAATTAAACTATTGACTTCTCAGAAAGGAAAAAAAAGGACTGTGGGTTTAGTGGGAAGAGCAACGCTTCCTAGAAGTGAGACGCACTCCAGAATTTAGTAGTTCGATGTTAGGAAGATAAACTACGCAGCGGGGGAAAAATAAAAAAGATGTCGCAATGTTCGCACTCATCAACTACGCATTAAGCGGAAATAAGAAAGTTGTCATACGTATGCAAGGATTCTAACTAGCTCCGCCTTGTGGGCTAAATTTTCCTAATGGTACTAAAATATTCTTAGAAATGTTTTCTTGATTTAGAAAATTAATTCGAATTACAATTTATTTGCTTACCACTATGTATAAATAGTTCAAAAATTCTTATAAATGCCACTTTATTATAGTTGTTACTGAGGTAATTAAAATTATCTAAGTTTTAGTTTTGATGTCTCTGCCACTTTATAAAATCCTTTAAAGACTGAAAAGTGGATCAGTTGGTATCTCTGCTTTCGGACAACTAAAGGATCAGATTTTTCGTTCAAGGTGACCTGTGCAGAGGTCTTCTCTCTTCCAAGAGGTGTTGAACAGAATGTGTCACGTAAGAAAATTCATATTTAATGGACTAGGCTTGCTCGAAATAGAATGGAAAGAACAGTTGCTAACGTAAGCAAATGCCCCTTTTGTAACAACCAATCAGGATCGAGATACCACGTCACTTGTAGGTATCTCTTTATTAAACAGTAGCTAAATTTGCATTTACTTCAATTCTAAGCTTTGTCAAAAACTGTGACCAGTCAAGCATGCAATTAAATTAAAAAATACATAAAATTGTAAGAAAATTATTAGGAGTTAATTTTTTGCATTATTAATAAATAATTTCTTAAGCGAAAAACATTTACCAATTTTTTGTAACCGAAAATGAAATAAAAATTTAGAAAAAGAAGTTAGTGGATGAAGAGGCAATGTTAACCGAATAAAACTATTAATTTTTTTTTGTTGTGTCACGATNTTTTTGTGATTGTAACAAAAACTAAATTTGTGTTAATACAATAAAACTTTTCGTAATCTTTTAATTCAATACTTTTCAATTTAGATGTATTACAATCTGTTTATCGTCAAGAAACAAAGACAATGATTGTAGCAATCATGTGGGTAGTGAGCACAGACCACAAAGCCCCCTAGTCAATTATAAAATATATTTAAAATGTAAATGAGGTATTTTGTGCCATGTGGGAATTTATGCTCCAATTATAAGTCTGTTTAAACATTTATTACTAAATATTAATACATTTATTACTAATGTTTAACTATTATAAGTAATGAAAGGAATTGTTTCCTTAAATAACTGTTTAGTATTTATAAATCTGAACTTTTAAATAAACGCTTCATGAAAAAGTATATGTTAATTTTTTTCCCTTAAATAGTTATTCATTTCATTTAAATCGATTAAAATAAGTTAAACCTATTCAAAATACTGATTCACGGTTTTATTCATTGTTTTATTTCATTTTAAAATATATATTTTCTCTTGCGCGATCCCAAAGGTAGTTTCAGGTTTGTCTTCACACCTAAAAAAAAGTCGTATTTTTACGCTTTTAGAACGTTATTGATTCGTTTGGAATGGAAAATGGCTGGTTTTGTGTGGAATTCATTCTTTAAAATTTTGAATCTTTTTCTTGAGTCCTTAGAATCACCTTTTCATAAGTACTGCGAGAAGCAATGATCTATGCTTTTTTAAACACTTATTTTTAAAGATATGTATGCTACAAGATATCATGCATCAGTTATGGTGAAAATGTGGTTTTTATGATGTTCGATTTTCAATTTATTACATAATAATTTTCTTTTCAATTTCTTGATATATTTGTCTTTTAAATAGCTTAGAGAAATCAAAGCCTGAAAATACTTTATATGTAAAGATTTCTTAGTCCCGCAGTGGACTGATGGTTAAGACACGGTTCCCAGCAGATCACGGAAATCAAGCATCACTGGCTACAGTCAGTGTGCGGGTGGGTGACCACTTGGATCAGTCTGCGTAGGGACCGAGGGTGTGCGGTATTGGTCCTCGTTAAACTGTGCTGCCGTAAAGTGCTCGACTTCGCGTGCAGGTCGTCGGGCTACCG
>NC_092213.1:8568314-8645046 GCF_043381705.1 Parasteatoda tepidariorum
CCTAGGACATCCAATATATATAGTATTTTGTCGAAAGCGCTTTTTTTCACGAATTTATATATTACGAATTTATTTGACGATTTTCGATTTAGATCACGAATTATACTATAGCACATTTCTAATAGGTTTAACAAATTATATGTCATTTATTTGAATTCAAATTTATTTTAATGACTTAGTATTTACTAAAAAGATGAAGTTTTTTTAAAAAGAAAAAAAAAGTTTTTATATGGATTTGAATGATTGTTTTGAATTCTTAGAATTTATCGGGGGTTGGCGAACGTTAGCGAGCAGGGGGCGCAGCCCACTAGTTAATTATTAAAAAAAGAGTCTAATAGCTACTAAAAAAACTTGTTAGATTATCAAATTATGCTAAAATATAAAATTACAATACGAAGTTTAATATTTTTTCCTGTGCAAAAATTTATCCATAATTGATATTGTAAATTATGAATAACTGTTTCTCTTACATCTGCAAATAAGAACAAATTTGAAAAACTATTGTTCGGAAGAGAAGCATGTTTGAAAAATTTTACGAACTCAAAAAAAAAAGAAAAAAAGAAAGAAAAAAAAAGAACACCGGTGTCTGATGAAGTATTTCATAACTATAAATTACAAACAGGCTAAATATAATATATTTCACGTATCTTGACAATTAATACAACATAATAAAAAAAGCATGAAAAATATGTATCAGTAAAAGTTCTGCGTCAAAGAATGAATGGTTAGAGGGCTCAAATATGTCAATTAATTTGTGCAGATGATATTTTCATTTACAAAATCAGGCACACTTTAATCATAATCGTTTGGTTTGTAGTCTTTGGTCATTAGACATTGAGCTTTTCAGAACGTTCCTTTTATTAGGACACTGTTCTCCCTCATTTTGGGGTTGCTTTAACGATATGATTGACGTACAGTGAGTTACAAAAAAAGGACACCCGGAACAACTTTTGATCTAACTATCGGATCTTCACTTTCTAGGACTCAATCTTAATTGCTCAAGGGTGTGTCCTCTAAATTTGCTAATTAATTATTGCAAACGATATTTTAAGTTGCGGAATCAGACACAAAAGCGTATTTTCTCTGAATAAACATACCTGTTTTTTTGTCAGACTTGGATTTTGGACCCCCAAAATATGGAGGGTAGCCGCAGTCTAAGAAATATGAATCCCATAATTTGGTCAAGAGAGTGATCCAAAGTTTGAACCCCATAATGTTAGTTTCAATTTTTGCGTATTTCTCCGCAATCTCGAGAACGAATATGCAAATTGAAAAATGTTCACACTCAATTATAAAGTTCGCTGAGCCATTATCTATCCCCTGAGCTAGGATGGCACTTAAAACCGAATTTAGAGACAATCCATATTCTCAGAATATAAAAAATTTAAATTAGTAACATTGAACTTTTTTTTTACAAAGTTATGATAAAAAGGCACCAATTTACGTGGCCCAAAACAAGTCATTTGTAGCAACATTTTTAGAATTCTCTAAAATGAGTTCTTTGTATAGGATAGATTACATATTGACAATAAAACGTGGCAAATGCTTGAAAAATATGCATGGTTTTTTTTTTATTGTTATTTCAAAATAAAACGTATACATGAATATGAAATGAAAAATAAAAATGACGTGGAAATTGAAATATAAATAAATTCTAAGAAATGTTTTCATTTCGTTTAAGGATCTAATTGACTTTAAATTAAAATTCCAACAACCTTTAATCTAGTCTTTGAAAAGAATTCTCATAAAATGGCTTTACAAATGAATCTCAAACAACGTAACTTTTTATTCTCTTACTAGTATACTTTAAGTCATTCTTCTGTCGCTATTTTTCTATCCACAACACCGAATGAAAAAAAAATAAAGGAGCGACGGTTTTGGAGAAAAAAATACATTAAAAATACGCTCGATTTTTCAATAAACATCGCCAAAATTCATCAATTCCCTACTTCTCGAGCATCCAACGCGTGGGCGGGAACGATATCAGCCAACAGCGCTCTTTTTGGCGCTATTAATAAAATCTCCTTCTTTCGTAAAACTAGCCAACACACCTTCTCCGTTAAAACAAATCATCCCCTAAGTTAAGGATTGCGCTAACAGGTGAGCTTTTATGTATGTATGGATTTTAATTAAATAACTTTTTTTTTATTTTACATAAAATAATTAAAAATACAATTTTTTGNTCAGCCAACAGCGCTCTTTTTGGCGCTATTAATAAAATCTCCTTCTTTCGTAAAACTAGCCAACACACCTTCTCCGTTAAAACAAATCATCCCCTAAGTTAAGGATTGCGCTAACAGGTGAGCTTTTATGTATGTATGGGTTTTAATTAAATAACTTTTTTTTATTTTACATAAAATAATTAAAAATACACATTTTTGTTTGTTTCTTAAATAAACTCTCCAGTTTTTAAACAATATTGTTCTAAATATTTTATATTTCTAAAATATTAAAAGTTATTAAATATTTGATAAACAGTTTGAAAGAAATGATACAATTTCTGTATTATCTAAATAGTTCCCACGCATTTAAAATACCTTTTACTGAAATAATATTTGATTAATAATAATTTCGTATGCAATATATGTTTACATCAATGGTTTTACGTTGTTTACAAAACGTTTTTTCGGAAACAAATCTTGTTCAGATAATTATTCTTTTAATAACTGTTTTATTAATATAGCAATATAATTTAGAACATAATTAATATTATTACAATATTTTAAAATAAAAGTTTTTGACTGATGGAGAAAATCACAAAGATATTTATTTATGAGCTAGGGGCTTGTCCCCTGCTCGTTTAACTCCCTAATCCCCAAAATTACACCCAAAATATTTTGTTGTATAAACACAGATATTACTCTCGATTCTATTTGGTCAAAATTGAAACCTAATTATTTTGCTTGGTTACCAAAGCAACTTCATCTACAATTTTATTTTTTAAATTCCTATTAAAATTTTGGTTACTTTTAAGAAAGATCGTAAGATAATTCCCGCACAAGAAATTATTTAGTAATAGTGCGAAAAGTTAATTCCTAACTATGCTTTATTATTTTGTTATCTTTATTTTCAGTGCATTATTTGAAGGGGGACAGTTTTACGCAAAACTTGTTAAAAAATTAACCATTATTGATTTACTTTAAAATATTTCTAAGAGGTCAATAAGTTAGTTTCTTTTTTAAATATGTTCATCATAAAATGTTGCTTAAAAAGGCAATAATTACGATTACTTTATAATATAGGAGCACAACTTTTCGTTTTGTACCCGTAATTTTGAATAATAATCAAACAAAAAAACGTAATAATAGCCGACAAAAGGGATGATAAATGAAACTTACAGATAAATGCCACTAAATAAGGGATAAATAAGTGTCTTATTTGAAAGAAATACCTTCATAAAATTTATTTATTTTAGCTGATAATAATCAAAGAAATCTGGACGTTCTTTGCTAATTAATTTGTTTTATTAGCGATTTCGTGGTCAATAAAAATACGCTGATAACAATACGAAACGGTATTCGGACATTAAAGTTTTATATAATATAGTGATATCAGTTTATTGATATATTTTTAGAGAAAATTGATAAACATGCATCACTTGTACAATGTAAATGATATCTAGTTACAAAATTGTGAAAAAATGTTTATCAAATTTACTAGCTCAAAGAATGTATTTTTTTTTCTGAATTGAAAATGTAAACATCAATATACTAAAAAGCTTCAAATAGAAAAAAGTATCTAATTTGTTTTTTCACAGACATAGAATGATTCAATAAAATCTAATTTTTTTTAAATGTAATAAATTTAAAATGTTATAATAGCAGAGAATAATATTAAAAGAGGTAGAAAATATATATAGTTAAATGACGTTAAATAAGCTATGAAGCTTTGCCACAAGCAATTGTTTTAATACTACATAGGGTAATGAAATACCATTGTAATATTTACATTGATGACAATTAAAGAAATTTGGACCTTCTCTGTAAATTCAAAGCAAAATCCTTTGATTTTAACTAAACGATTAAACGAACTAAACGATTTTAAAACGTTAAATTTTTATGAAATACGCTGTTAGAATTTTCATTCTAAAATTACGGTAATACAGGCGACAGCAGTCTGTCCATCCACGTAACCGTACGTTTACAATTGAGAACATTTATTTACGGTTTTGAAACCGTGTCTATTTGGTACGGTAAGAAAAAAAAACAATAAAACAGATTTATGTGGTTTAGTGACAATTTACAAAACCATAAAAAAGAAATTTAAGTGAACATTAGAATTAGATGTTTCGGTAGGTAATTGACATTGGAGTTAGGTTGGGGCTGAGATGTGTTTTGTCAACTGTGGAATGAGATTTAATTGGTTTATTTGCTGATCACATATTTCTCGAGAATTGGGAAATTCTAGACTTTTCTATATTAGAAAGCTCAATAGTGCTGAAATTTGTACGTTAATGAGATTTGTACGTGATGATTTGTACGTGTATTCTAAAAGTCCAGTGTCACTAATTGGGAAGTTCAGGACACTAGAAACTCTTCAGTTTGAAGGAATGGAAAAATATTGTGGTTTCAAAGTTGGGATTCGAAGCCCCATTCAAGCGTCAGGGGATTGGCAACTTATCACTTTTAACTTTAGTATGTACCCATCTGCAAGAAACAAGGTAGTGCCTAGGTGATGCCTTCATAAGGGGATCCTGGTTGGTATGGATACAATTCTGGTTGTTTAACCGTAGTATGCGAAAACAGTCATTAAACGGGTTTTCTAACAGTTAACAATTTGAATACCATCCTTTTTACGGGTATTTAACCGTTTTGGTTAAACATGGTAAAACAACGATTACATAAATTGCTATTTAACCATTTATTTCGAGAAAATTCCAACAGCATACACAGACATCAATATACTGATAAATTTTAAGTAGAAAATAAGGCCCCTCGATATTCTAATAAGTACAATATTTCATTTTTAAATTGTGTAAATTGTGAAAACTTTCTTATTACATTTTACTAGCTTCAAAGACTATAATTAATAATTTTAATTTTTTGAATGAAAATATAAACATTAATGCATTTCGAAACTTCAAACAGATACTAAACAAATTTGGTTTTTAAATGACGTAAGTTGATTTAATGTACTCTAAATTAGAGCCCCTGAATTAGACCCCTAATTAGAGCCACTGATAGTATAGGAGCCTTACTCTAAATGTTTTTGAAAAGTTCATACTTGAAAAAAGTGTTGATAATTATCAAGTCATATCAACAGTCAATTATTATTTAGTAATTAAAAAATTAAAATAAGTAAATATATTGTTGTAATATGTAAATATGTTATTGTTTATAACTAGTTTAAAATTATCATTCGATAAATTTTAAAAATGATATTACTAATAAATATCGATATGCTTGCAAGCAGACGAGAGATCTCACGGAGAAGTTACTTAGGGGAGGGGCAAGGAGCATTTTTCAAACGTTAAATACTTTTAAAACTTTTAAAAGTGAAAAATAATTTAGGGTCTTCTTAATATGCGAATGAATAAATTTGATATATAGAAAATTTTAAAAATTCTTGCTCTGAGAAATTCTTTTATAATATGTTTTAATGAAATTCTTTTATATTCAAATCTCAACCACACAAACAAAACAAAAAACAAAAACAAAAAAAATTAAAAACGCATTTACTCCCCTTGGACAAGTTTCGACGAAACTTTTTTACATAATTAATAATAATTAATTAATTAATTTTGACTAATTATTTAATTTTGAGGTGGAGAGAGATTTTTTTTAAAATTCTCTTTTTTAGTGTGAGATATACTACCAGTCACTTATATTTAATTTGTATTGTTTGCAACTTCGTAATCTAAAAATAATTAATCAAAAGCACATTTACAGCCGATGCTTTAGTTGAAGAGAAAGCTGTCGGAAAATGAAACGGAAAACGCAGGAATTATAATTTTACTTAACTAAAAATATATTCATTTTTGAACAAATATTAAGCTAGTTAAAATTTATGTTTAGGTATAAAATTTAGGCTATTTAATGATAACCAACAATAATAATTATAAGACACATTTAATCTGTCATGTTTTTTTAATAATTTTCACCTAAAGTCCCTCCCCACTAAAATCCCAGGAAAACTTTCATATTTTGTGGCACTTCTGAACATTTAAAGAATCTGACATTTTGTACAGATATAACTTATATGGTTTAACTAAACGCTTTCAATTAGTTATTAATTCATAAACTGCAATACTTAAAATCTACTAGCATCAATCAGAACTTTAGAAGAATTTATATTGTATTACAAAAAATAAAATTTATTTAATAATGTGATTTCTGTGCAAAACATTTTTTTATGATACATTTTGCTAAAGATTATTTTTTTTAAAATTTGAAAGGAAATTTTAACAAAATATGTATAGTAAATGCCTATTTACATAACACCTAATTATATTAATAAATTACTGTACATAGGATGAAAAATACATATTTTTTCATCATATTTACATCTCATTATTTCTCATATTTTTTCTTCATATTTTTGATCCTATGCAAATTTCTTCATCCAATGTATTATACAACAATGAATTATCATTTTAAACTGAGTTAAACTTCCTCATATTTACATAACAATTAACTATAATTTTAAACTGAGTTACATATTTCTTAATCTATTTACATAGCAATTACTTATAATTTTGAATTGGAAAGCATATTTCTTCATCCTACTTAGATAACAATTCATTATAATTTTAAACTGATTTACATAGTTCTTCCTCCTATTTATGTAATAAGGAATTATAATTTTGTTTTGGATTTCATATTTTTTTTATCATGTAGAAACATCTTTTCAGCTTCGTTTGTATATATAATAATTAATAACTCACAAACATTGAGATACACTTTCATCAAAGTGAGGAAACATGTGTGATTTTTTTAATTCATAGATGGTACTTTAAAGTATTATCCTTCATATTTCCAAAATTCAAAAAATAAAAGCAAAATTATTTCATAATGAACATTTTTTCTAAAAGTAAGTTAACCTATCTACCGTCATAAAATAACTACACGGAGAAAAAATTCTGTTTAAATAGCCCTACTATATTGTAACGACAATTCTGATAAAGAGAAAAATACCTTAATTCTAGTAATAAAAACCAAAATATAAAGTATTTAAAAGTAAATATAACTTATTAAAAGTGGAAATATAGTTAATTTACCGTTTCAAAAATAGCTAAAATGACAAACTGAGTCGAAAATAAACGGCATAATAGTTAGAAATAGCTGAGCATACTCAAGAAATGTAAATTAAACTTTTCTGTATTTAAATTATAACAGGAAAAATACAAATAAATAAATAAAAAAATTTAATTTACTGTTTGTTGTTACTTCTGTTACCTACTTGCCATACCAGGAAACCTGCTGGAGTTATAAAGCTAATTTAAGGCAGTGGGTGTGTTTCTTGTTTTACAGTGGCTCCATCTATGGGCAAGAATATGATTTCAGCCACACACTCACATCACAGCCTATTTCATACATCATTTCATTCATCCAGGAATAGTAATTTTTACCTGAATCAGAGAGCTACCAATCTCTAACTTAGTTCCCCCAGAGGTATCGATTTGTTATGGAAACTTGGAGGACTTTGTGACACCGACAGATTTAGAGTCCACCAGCCACTATTTAAAACATGAGATGGCATCGGCCGGCGGGATTCAAACTCCTATTCTCACGAACACGAGTTCAACGCCCTACCAATCTAAATACTGTACCGTTATTATTTTCATTCATTTAAAGCTGATGCAGGAAGAAGAAAATTATGGAAAAATTTCCGCAGTAGTTATTCCGCTCTCATAGTACAAAAAGAAGACGAAAAACAGAATTCTGGTAATAAAACGTTATACGTTATTTAATTTAAACCATTTATTTTAAGCTTTTTCACTCGTATGCGCTTTTATGTTCGCATGGTAAAGGTTTGATTAAAATTAAGGTTTTACGAAACCATAGTTCTTAGTTACCTCAGTTAGTTCATAGTTACCTCAAACCATAGTTCATAATTACCTCGCATTTGGTAGGAAATACAAAACTGTAAAGTAAATTTTACCGAATAAATGGTTTTTATGTCATGCTCTAAGATATCATGTTAAAATTACCAAATTTTACCACATTTTATCACATAATACAAACCATAAATTTTATTCCTAATTTTATTAAAATCTTTTTGTTGTTCCATAGGGCCAGAAACACGGAATATTTTACCATAATCTGGCAGTTTTTACCATATTTTTTCTCAATTTATTTAAAATTTATGCTAGGATAGCAGATTTATAATTCTTATAAACTTAAAGCGATCTAAAAGAAGAAAAAATTAAAAATTTCTCATTTTATAGCGTTTCAAGTCCTCAGTAGGTTCTATCTGTTCGTTAACCATAAGTTTAGCTAAGAGTCTGTTTGTTAACCACGGTCTAATTAAAGGTCTGTCGCGATAGCCATGGTTCCAGTTATAATTATATTCATGTTTTTTTGGTACATCATCTAACTATCTCCTTTTACTCTGCCTGTTGAGTTTATTAGTTTCCGAGTAAGAAATTTTCTCGAACCCTTTTGAATTTTCCTCTTTAATGATTGAAACCTGATGAAAAATAAATATAGTTAATAGAAAAAAATTGGAACAAAATAATAAAAAAAGTTAATTTTAAAAAAAAAACATATTGATTTACTTCTACATCAACCTGAAACAATCATCACTTGAGTTTTTCAAATCTATTGCATTCAATAATATTTTATTTTATTTTATTTTATAATCAGCATTGAATGGCCAAGTTGATTCTGAGTTTACAGGTATCAATGTTTAATTCCGTGGACTTGAACTTTTAAACCCATACCAGAAGACAAGGAATCTCTTGGATCAAGTATTTGGACAAACCAGCCTTCATTGAGGGCTTTTTTATGAAACTAACCCTCATTTGAGTTACATAGAGAGAAAAACCTTCCACGGTTAGTCCGACGGGAAAGAGATTCTAACCCATGGTCCATCTACCACTGAGGATGTTTTACTTCAGCACTGTGTTCGGTGCGAGACGTAAGTCGATGTCGTATCAACCAAACACCGCTAGGTTTCGCACCTGGAACATCTCACTGGGAGGCGAACGGTCTATCCGCTGAACCACCATGGCTCAGCATGCAATTATATTTCATTTTATTTTACTTTATAACCTTCGTTGAACAATCGACCCAATTTTGAATTTACGACTACCACTGTTCAACTCCGTAGCTTTGTCATTTTGAACCCAGTCCAGAAGACAAGGAAACTCCTGGGTCAAGTATTGGAAGAAATTTCCCTTAGTGTAGGACTTTTTCATGGAACTAACCAGCATTTGCATTACATGATGAGGAAAACCTCGGTTAGCCTGACGGCAAGGAGACTCTAACCCGTGATCCGTCTACCATTGAGGATATACTTACGTCAACACTGTGGTCAATGCGAGCCGGGTGCAGAATTTCTATCTTTCAGCCATCACTGGGATTCAAACCCGGGCTTTCTCATTGGAAGGCGAGTACTCTATTCTCTGAACCGATGTTACGATGTTAAATTTTATCACTTGCTAGTGATAAAATTTAATCGAGATGAATATTAAAAAGTAATTTGTGAATTGTATGACGGCAAGTTAACGCTTAAGTATTTTATAAAGGGACACTAGACATTAATGACTGAAGTCATTTTTGTTACAAGTAAGTAACATATCAAAGTACAAATTGCAAACTCTGTAAATATTATATGCTTTTTGTTTCGTTTTTTTTTAAAATATCCCTCAAGGCATTAAAATGTATTATTATCGTACCTATTATTATTCAGAAGCTAAAACCTATTCGATATATTTAGCAGGAAATAAGCGAAAATAAGCTGGCACGGATTACATCCATTACATGTTAATAACTCGGTTGGCGTGCTGGCGACAATTAGTAGCTACAAAAATGAAAGCCAGTTCTTTTTAAGAAGTTTTAAAAGATTATATTGGTAAATTTCTTTGACATTTCTTGAGTATTTAATTGCTTGTATACGTGAGAAAACACCATTTTATGCGTAATGCGATACTATTTGCCCAATTGTTAACTGTCATCATTCCAAATTAAGAGTATTGTTAGCCAAACGACTTCTTAACAGGATAAATCGTTTTAATTAACTACTTCTAAAATTATCGCCCGGCAAGTTTTGTTCTAAAATAAGAATCTTTCAAAGTATATTTAAATATGCAAGGCAGGACCTAAAATTTTACATTCACTTCAACTAGATTCAAATATCAAATGAATAAGAATTTTTTTTCGTTTAATTTCAAGATAAAAAAAATCTCGATTTATTAAAAAATACATATATATCGCCTTGGCGTTTCATGCATTCTCATTGGACAGAAAAATCACATGATATGGTATTGATTTTGGTAAAATTAACGATAAAATGTAGTTTATAGTGTGTGATAAAATTTGGTACGCATGGTAAGATTTGGTGATTTTATCATGACAACTTAGAGCATGGCCTAAAAACCATTTATTCTGTTAAATGTACTTTTCCGTTTTGTATTTTTTTTCTAAATGCATGGAAACAAAAACTATAATTTTGAAATTCAGAATTTCTGGAAAACCGTTAGTATAAGAACGGAAAAATCACCAAATAAATGGTTTAAATACCGCACATTTTGATTTTTATGACCAGCATTTCACCAGAAATATGAATATCATATAGCACGGTAATTTTACCAGAATTTTCTGCTTGCAATTTTGGGGAGTTGTAAAAAAACCTATCACCCTAATATCTATATTAGTAAATTAAATACTTCTTACCAGGAACCCGGGGGAGGGGGCAGAAAAAGCTTTAGTCCCCTCACATTTTGTAAATGAAGGGCCCTTTCTAAGATTACAATTTTTCAATTAATGTTTGAGTAATTAAATTTTCAATTCATTAAATAGATAATTGTTCTGTGTCTAAATTCCACCAAAAAAATTTTCTATTTCAAGTGAACTTTAACATTTCCATGGTGAAAACTTCTACCAAATCATCCCGTATTCGTCCCTTCGTACAGGAAATACACGCCCCCACTGCTGACCGATGGGAAAATTCTTGGTTTCAAATATCACAGCGAACAGAATGAAAAATAAATAAATAAAACAGTGAAACAGTGTAAAAATGGCTATTAAATGAGAGATTAGTAACTTACAGGTGAACGATTTCTTTTATTAANAAACACTTCTATACTAGAGCATTTTTTCATGTTTCTGTAGAAATAATTAAAGAATCATTTTATAACTTCAGAAGTGCTTAGATCATGCGATTTTTTAACAATGAAGTTTAAAGCTTTTAGAGGTTTTAGGGGCCGACAGTAAAATACAAACGAAAAATAGTGTTTTTGAACATCCTATGATAAAAAAGGAGGAATAAATTTGTAACTATTAACAATTATTTTGGTTATTTTATTCAATAATTACACACAATTTCGTATCTTGAAAAATCGTCGACCGATTTCGCTCAAATTTTGTATTTTTTCATTTAATTTGCATTTTTTTTTCTTAAATTATGTAAAAATTTGTGTACCTTGTAATTCGAAATTTGCTCGAATATTATTAAATGTTTATTTTAATTTTAAAATGTGTATCTATATCTAACATGCAAATATACATACAAATGTATATTTGTATACAAATAAAATACTAATTTTTGAATTTTTTTTTTGTTTGGTTAATAGTTTAGATATCCACCCCCATAAGGAGGAGTAATGCTTTTATTTCTTTTGCCATAATTTAGAACAAGTTCAGTTCAAAAAAATTTGTGTAATTAAAGAATTTTTTTCAGACTGACTACATGGCCCAGAGCTCAAGAGCAAGATTTCTAAATCAAAGAGTAACATTTAGTCTATCTTTGGCAGTTGTATTTGTATCTTCAGTTAGTTGTAAGTATAAACATTCACTGAATTTATTACTACTGTTTGTCGAAAACCGTTTTACTCCCTCCCCCTCAGAACCATCCATTCCATTCCCTTAACCAAAGTTGCCTTATACTCACTTGTTTACCGTGCTTTTACAATTTATCCTCCCCAGTGAAAAGCTCCTTTACCATAAAGCAATCGCTGTAAACGCCGGTTTTCCTTTTGATCTCATTAATTCTATTTATAGAATATTCTCGAAATCCACCAAACTCTAATTCGAACTTTTAACTAATTGATTGTTTTGACTTATCCAAAAATTAGAATCTAAATTGCAAAGATTTAAAATAAATTTCAGTTCTAAACTTTAGTTCTACTCTAAAATAAACTAAATTTCACCAACTTTAAAGATCCTATTGCTCAGACTTATAATTGGAGTATTTATCAAATTTCATGTCCATGTGGTCTTACGTTAATTAGACAAACTAAAAGTACCCTCCAAGACACATTAAATATGTAAAAAAATCAGAACATTTACTTATCGTCCAGCGGTCTACATATTTAGAATTCTAATCACAGGTTTGAGTTTTCTTCTGTTAAAATCATTCAACACTGCTCATTATCTACCGAACTTGATTTCTGGGAATCATTCCGAATTTTGAAAAATTTTAACAATTTAGTTCATGATATTTCTGGTGTACCACCTTTATCTAATGTTTGGAAATCTATCCTAATTTTATCTTTTGCATCCTGGGATTTCGGCCAAACAACATCACACCTGCTTCTCATCTTTCTTTTTTTTCCTTTTATTTCCTTGTTCAAACTTGTTCGTCTTTAATCATTGGTTTAACTACATTGCACGTGTTTGTCTCTTTACTTCCCTAATATTATTTGTTGTTTTGACACTAAAGAAGATTTTTGTTCATAGAACTGATTGACTTCTGTGCTTTCATTTGTGCTTTGCTTTAGTCAACATAACACAAAGTATCCTCTATTATTTCCAGCTAAACATTAATTTATGTCTTCCTTGAAATCCTCATCAGTAAAAAGAAACAGAAGAAAGAATTTTATCATTATGGGTAGCGATTTTATGCATTATTATTTAATGTAATATAACAACCGGTACAAACAATTTAAGACCAATCGTATCAAAAGTATCAATTTTTACAAGTTGTTCATTTTTTTGGTTAAGTAGTTCCTTACATCCAAGTTCAGTAATGTACAGTGCGCCAAAAAAAACCGTCCACTCTGAATACCTTTTGATCTAATAAACAGATCGTCACGTTCTAGAACTCAATCTTATAGGTTGAAGGGGATAACCTTAAATATGCTAATAAGTACAGACGAAATCAGATACAAAAACATGCTTTCTTTAAATAAACATACCTTTTTTTCGATGGATTCGGATTTCTGATTCCCAATTTGGTTAGGAAAGTGATCCAAACTTTGGACCCCTTAAAGTTAATTTCATTTTTTGCCTATTTCGCCATAGGTCGAGAACTTTTTAAGGGAATTCAAAAACTTGCAAGTTTGATCATAAAATTCGTTTATCTAAAGATAATTCCATACAAAAAAATAAAATTTAGCATATATAAACGGGTTAAACACCTCTTGTATGCATTAATTACGACAGCATATTATCTAAATTGCGAAAAGATATGAAGGCATGTGTTAAAAAATTTGAATGAATTTTTGTTACCAGAAAGATTCTGATAAACGGGGTTCTGCTCTGCATTTATAGACAAAATATTACTGCTAAATTGTGGCGTGGGCAGCTATCCACAATATAGCAAACTTGTTCATTTATATCGATGCATAAAAGCTTGCGTTGATTTTTAAATGAATTGGCGCGCATTGTTCCGCAATCCTTAAGTGGACATTTGGTCTAACAAAAGTCGGCGAATGTTATTCATGGTAAGACAAGCACTACTTCTTCAATGCTGACAATTGTGAAGAACTTCGTTAAAGCAATTGTTAAAGCAATTGTTTGACAAAAAAATTTCACACCTTGCGTATCATCAATTTTCATTTTATGATCAGTTTTTGATTTTAAAATAGCATCAAATATAAGATTTCAGTTTGAAATTTTTTAAGCTACGTCACAGGAAATAATCAAATATCATTAAAAAAATTTATATTGATGTTGAGTTTGCCAAATGAAAAATTAATGACATCAAAGATTTTGCTATGCAACTGTCTTTAGGCAATTGCAAAGCTCAAAATATATCTTCCTGGGGCATACTATAAAGAACTCTTTTAATTGTGCTTGATATAAAATTTATTTCACCAAACAAAATATCTTTCAGAGATCATAACAAAATATTATATCATTTTACATTTATACCATATTTTTTTCTTCTCCTTTAAAAAATCTTTATATCTTTTTCCATATCTTCTATATTTTTAACTTATGTGTATTTATTAACTTATTCTATATTTTTAACTTAATATGTTTCAAAACTGAGATTAAAAATTAATTAAGTAGTTTTCTAAATGCTTTTTTTTTTACTCTTCTTTCAGCTTATTCCTTAGAAGTAAACGAAATTCTAGATGCCCAAAGGAATATACAGGTAATAAAAATCATCTAAATTTAATATTTTTCTAAAGAATGATTATTAATTTGCCAACTAAAGTTTCGAGAAAAGCAGCAAATTGTAATTAATATATAATTTTTTTTTTGATTTTTACAAAAAATGCAATGCATTTTCCAACAATTTAACGAACAGTTGATAAGGAAAAAACATTTTCGCATTCTATTATAGATATATCGCATTATCTATTATAGAAATTAAATTAATTAAGGCAAAATTAAGGAACAGTGTGTTATAATGGAGCTTCAAATAAATTATAAATCTTTTCATATTTTTATTGCAAACCAAATTGACTAAATATTTGACGCCAGTCATCTTATTTCACAAAAAAAAATATTTTAATATCTCTTAATTTATATTTTTTAATTAGGCAAATGCATGGAAACAAAAACTTTAATTTTGAANCGATTATATAAATAAAGTTAAATTAGGTAATTGTGAACGTTATAGCCTGAATAAAAACCATTTTTAAATATTTAATTAGAGAAATGACGATTTTATCATTCAAATTTGCATTACTTGTGCTATATCTAGTCTAGACTCTAGTTATGATTTTGTTTTTGGTGTATATGTTACCGTAGATGACCTAAATCAAGAGAATGTCGACTTTCATCGGTGAATGTCAACAATCACTAGCAATTTTTTTTAATAATTTTTAAAAATATTTTATTTTAATAATTTTTCTTCTTCTCCTTTCATTTTTCTTCATTATTTTCCATGTTGTCACTAGATTTTTAACTATATATATATATATTAAAAATATTTTTGATGCCTGAAACCTGATTTTTTTTCTTCGCATACATTAAATTAATATTACATAAAAATTATATTTAGCACACCAAATTGTAAACAAAAAAATCGGAAAATTAATTAAAATACATTTTTATATAAGCCTAATTTTAAAAAAAAATTTGAAAGCTAATCTTAATTTTTTAAAACTTTGTTCGTAAAATCATTTTTAAATACATTTCAAATACACCTGATTGAGAAAAAAAGTCATTTACTCTAATTTTCAAAGCTAATCTTAACTTTCTGGAACTTTGTTCACATATTCATTTATAAATACATTTTAAATGCACCTAATTTTAAAAAAAATTTCCTTCGAGCCTCTAGTTTTGAAAGCTAATCTTAATTTCCTAAAACTTTGTTTCATTTGGAACAAATTTTTCTTGATATAATTTCAGAAATATATATTTAATTACATAAGAAAAAATATTTAAAATTTTCAAAAAATTTTGCAAAAAATGCGTTTATTTCGTAAAACTCACATTTTAATTTATAAGTCAAGAAATAATTTCTTGTAATACTTATCTCAAAGATTTATTTAGGTTTTTTTAGTTACCAAAATGTCACAAATCATGACAATTCATTATCTGTGACCAAATAATTTAAAAGCTAAACTTATTTTAATTAAAAATACTTGCAGTTAATTAATACCTGACTAAATTTTCGATATTTTTTATAAAACTAGCACATAGCGTAGCTTTTTTCATAAATAGTTCACATAAAAATAAATAGATTTCTCTCATCTAAACACATAATAAATTAGTGAAATTACAAAGTTCACTTTCAAACTACCAAGATCCACTGCAAGCTTAAACAAGCCATAGCAAACTGAATTCAACTTCCTTAAGTTTAAACAACGTAAAACTTTATCGAATCACGGTTACATATTTTAATCCTAATTCCTGCACTCCAATCTATTTTAGTTATTCTTTTTAATGTTGTTTATATTCCATACGGTAACCATTAAAAATCAAAAACAGAAACGTAAATAATTTTGTTTCAATTTTTCTAAGGTAAATATTGCTTTTATAATCGTTAAATCTTCGCAATTGATTACAAACCATTATTTGTTGTTTCCTCATATTTTCTCTATTTCCAATTTTCTTGGAAAGTATAAATGGAAAGTAAATGATACTTGGAAAGTAAATTATATACCAATATTGTAAATACACCAATAATTGTTTGGACACCCATCCTATACGTGTCAATGGAATTATTGTCTAGGGTGGTTCTCTTGGTATAGATTGGTTCTCTTGGTGCCATGGTTAGGCACCATTTCAGCACCAAGACGTGATTTGCCTGCATTACATCTTATATCGGTACTTTCAGTACATCTCGAACTCCCTAATCTCTTCGAATTTGTTAATCATCTTTTTCAGTTCCTCTGCATTATTAATGTAGGAAAAAATATTTTGCTCCAATTGCCACTGAATTTTTAAACCACTTCAAATTGCACCAGCATCCTGTCTCGACAGATAAGCGCCATCTATTTGTCGAAATAAGAACTAGTTTTATTATAGATTTACTTTTCCCATGCCCCATATGCTGCGATAAAATCCCGAAGTCTGATAAATCCTAGGTTTTACCGGTAAAACCTAGTTTGGTAAAAGTCTAAAATTTGCTTTAATAGGATTCTACTTCGACCTCTTACCAAGCCTATGCGATAAAACCTAAGCCAAATCCTAATTTTTGCGGTAATCCTAAGTTAAACCAGTAAATAAAACCTAAAATTTTCCTTCGGGCTTTTAAAAATATTACGTTCAGCACCAAAATCTAGTAAATCCTAGATTTCACAGGTAAGACGTAGTTTCTATTAAGGTGGCATGGCGAAAAGTTCGAAGTATGATTTAATATGATTCTATTTCGGTCTTTTAGCAACACAAGTCACCAAACCAATTTGGTAAATCCTAGGTTTTAATGATTAAACCTAAAATTTACCAAACTTCGGGCTTTTATAATTACATTGGTATTAATTTTCATCGACATCTATCAACCAGAACGAATTCCATTTTTATTTAAACAGGGTAACTTTATTTAGAACATCCCGATGTAATTATTACACTCATATTTTAAAGAAAAAAATTTGTTTGTTTTCAGAAAAGGAGCCTCGTAAGCGATGACATTGAACTCGTAGAAGTGTGTTCATCAGTGCAGAGTTTTGAACAGCTTGATACAGCTATCAATGTTGACTTGCTGACTGTAGAAATACACCCAGATGCATGGGTATTCGTCACAAGGTGCAGAGTACCAGGAAAATCATGCAGAGGCATCGACGGTAGTTTTTNTTTTTTTTTTTTTTGAAAACAGTAAGGAAAGATTGCGTAAGTACAGTACACTCAGCCGTGGCTCAGGGAATAGAACCTTCGCCTTCCAATGAGATGAACCGGATTCGAATCCCAACGATGACTAGTTGACACGAATCCAGCCCCCGGCTCGCATCGACAGCAGTGCTGACGTGAAATATCATCAGTGGTAGACGGATCACGGGTCAGAGTCTCTTTGCCGTCAAGCTAAGCATGGGAAGTTTTCGTAGTTTTCCTATCCATATTACGCAAATGCGGATTTCCATCAAAAATTCCTCCACGAAGGCATTACTTCACCCAATACTTGATCTAGGAGTTCCATTGTCTTCTGAATTGCGTTCAAAATGACAAAGCTAAGGAATTGAGGATCAGTAGTCGTAAACCTGAAATTGGGTCTGCTGTTCTGTTCAACGACGGTTGTAAAATAAGATAAAACAAAAAAAAGCATTATTCACTAATTTATGGTCTGTCTATGTAAAGAACTCCCCTCGCCATTTCTCTGGAACAGTATCGGTAACCGTGGTTACGAGATTTAACTATTTCAAGTAAGGTCATTGGATCAATATTTAAAACAGGTTTTTGTCTCGGGTTTACGGTTTGCCAGTTTAATGATCTCAAAGAAGAGAGAACCCTCTATGAAATGCGATATTTTTTGTTTCAATGGTGTTTTTTCTACACTAGGGGGCACTGCAAGCTCTTAACTAATACTTCCGGGTTACTGTTTCCGGTGTATTTTGAAGACATTTGGCTCACAACGTGATCATTGTGTTTTGAGTCTCTCTTAAGTAGTATATCTTATATGCGTGTATTTTTTACCCGATTTAATGTTTGCGTTTTAAAAAAAGAATTGTTATCACCAGAATTACATAATATCATTAATATCTTATAAAAATACAGAAGATTTGAGCTCAGAAATTACCTAGTTTATTTCTTTAATTAAAAGCAAAATTATCTGTTTGGAAATATTGCTTCACAGAATAAGCTGTAGTAAGCAGCTGTAAGTTTTCTAACCGGAAGTAGATCAGGTCAAGCACTCGAGATTGTTGTTGTTTACATTTATATTGAAAACACTATACATAGCTGCAGAGGGCTTTAAACTTTGTGGGGAGGGGAATTCCTTCCATAGACAAACTATGTGTGGCACACCCATCACGGATTATCTACAAGAAGTGAAAAGAATAGACATCTGATTCTAATCAGTTTCAGGGACCATGTATTGGCGACTGCTTTTCTGCGTTGTCGCCAACACGAACATTGTTTCCCATAAAAGATAAGAGCTGGATTTTAATATCATAAGAAAACACTGATATTCGCTTCAATATGATGCCAATAAGTCGATTGATATAATTTCAATATGTTTCGAAATTTCTCTCCTTTAATTTTACACCGATCAATATTTTCCTCACCCAAATAAATATTTTCCCAAATCAATATTTTCATTACCCTACTCACAATGATATCGTATTTAATGGGATACCTGCAAGTGTCGCTCTGTGGGTATCTCGATCCTGATTGGTTGTTAAAAGTAGCATTTGCTTACATTAGCAACTGTTCTTTCCATTCTATTTCGAAGAAGCCAAACCTGCCAAGTATCAATTCTCCTGAGTGACACATTCTATATTCCATCACTAAGATTTCAATTCTTTCACTATACATTTTTTCCCTTAACACAAAGACAGCACGAAGCCATGTAGAACATAAACAAACTAATTATGCATCGAAGTTGCCAGGTTACACAAAACAAAAATATATCACGGTTACGATAAAATACGTAATCAAATAATAAATCTAAGTTAAGTAAAAGATGTAGACGAAAAAGAATTATATTTCAACAAATCCGATGTTCGATACGGCTGTGCATTTAATTAACTTCATGCTGATTAACTTTCTAACTTAAGTGGAAAAACTTAGTTCCACTTTAACACACCATTTTGCTTAAAAACGAGCCGCTGGCGCTGACGTCATAAGTCACGTGTGTAGGTATCTGTTGTATTTTTCTTGAAGTGCAAGTACCCAATTACTGTCGATATGCATAATGTTCGCGATGTTACATTTTTAATATGTTATGTAGTAATCGCGATATATTATTTATCAATAATGATTGCGATGTTTTCGGATTAAATACATAATTATAATCATCAATGATTGCGGTAGAGTAGTATTTGATAAACCGTTTTGTATCATCAGTTGCTGGTGACCTGTAGTAAACCAGAATCTGTCATAGTTCCTACATTTGGACAAAAATTACAGTGCTCCTACAGTGGTGGACAAAAAAGTTCACAAATAGAATAACAAATTTTTGCTCAGAAAAAATAATAAATTCGTTTATAATCACTAGCAAAACAAAATATCGTGGAGCAGAATGTCATGGCAATTAAATATAATGGAACTTAATCTTACTGGAATTAAATGTTATTTAAATCGCTGAGAAAAGTGCGTTCTCGTGTATGAGTACGTAAGTTTATTGATATTTAGCATTTAGAATTCAAATGGGATTCCATGCTTACTTAAACTTAGTATGTGAAAATTCGATATTAATAAAAAAAATCATCCTGAAATACAGTTAAACCCCACTTTACTGAACTGCCTGTGGAACCCAGCAATAAATCCATTATAAATTAAGGATCACTATATCCGAAATCTTTGAAAAAATATTTTTTAGCATATTGCACTAGTACAGGGTTATTCATAATTCCCTCCAGGGTTTCGAAGCGTTATAGTCAAAAAAAGAAGACGAATATGGCAAAAAAGAACATATGAAATTATTACGAAAGTATTCAAGTTTCAATTTAAGCAGTTGCCGGTAGATGGCAGTAACATGTACCACTGAAGCCAGTTGTAGTAAAGAAAAATGGCGTTTACAGGGGGAGGGAATTATGAATAACCCTGTATCGAACTATTGATTGCAATATTTCATAATTTGCTTTATAAAGTAATAACTAACTGTTGAATCCTCTTCAACAAAGTTTCTTAGCAGCGTTTCACTTACTGTAACGAAAATTTCAATCGAAGCATTTTATTTTATTTTATAACCGGCGTTGAACAGCAGACCCAATTCTGAGTTTTCGGCTATCAATGTTCAACTCCGTAGCCTTTAAGTTTGAACTCAACTCCGAAGACAAGGGAACTCTTGGATCAAGCATTGGGACAAAGTAGCCTTCGTGAAGGACTTCGCAAAGGGATTATAACCCATGACCCGTCTACCTCTGAGGATATTTTGCGCCAAACGGCTTTGTCCCTTGAACCACCGCGGCTTTAATGAGAAATTTAAATAACATTCAAAACATTTTCCAAATAACGAAGTAAATGTATTTCCTTATAAATAATTTTTAAATATTTATTTTTTCAATTTTTTAGCAGTTAATTATTTTTATTTTCGACATTTTTTAAGAAAGTTGTATTTTCAAGATGGAATCTCTGATCAAATAATTGACTCTCCCGTGTGCTTAATTCAAAGTGTATTACTTCATTTTTTTAATTAAAGTTATCGTTAAGCATTTTTAAACTTACAAGATTGAGTCATAAACTAACAAATCTGCATACATTCATTTCAACGTCGATAAAAAGGAAAATTGAGACCACTATAAGCGAACTACCAATTCCTTAACTGTTCACTAGAAGCTAATGACGTAATATTACTTTCATAACAGTTCAGTTCGGACAACTAAACGCGTTTTTAAGATAATGGAAACGAGATTAAATTTTAAAAAGAACACTATGCAAAAATGATGAACTCAAATTCAATTATGCATTTTAAATTAGTTTTCGAAAATTCTCAATGTAAAAGAAAGTAAACAAAAAGTAATTTTCAGTATGTTTACTTTCGCTGAAATTTTCGATATAGTAGTTAGTCCTATAATGAAAATTTCAATCTAAACAATAAAGAGCAATCAAAATATTTTCCATATAACGAAGTGTTGTATCCTTCGAGGGAGTATTTTAACTAT
Source organism: Parasteatoda tepidariorum (assembly GCF_043381705.1). Classification (NCBI taxonomy): domain Eukaryota; kingdom Metazoa; phylum Arthropoda; class Arachnida; order Araneae; family Theridiidae; genus Parasteatoda; species Parasteatoda tepidariorum. The sequence continues at coordinate 8,589,853 of NC_092213.1, forward strand.
ATATCTTCACAATTTTTGTCTTTTTTTTAATATTTCAGCTATTTTTCCTTTTGATTTTCGTCATTTTTGAAAGAAAGTTGCATTTTTATGAGGAAATATCTGGGCAACATATTCACTCTCGCGTGTGCCTAGTTCAACGTGTATTACTTCATTTTTCATTAAAAGTCATCGTTATACACTTTTTAACTTACATTGAGTCATAGACTAAAAACTGCGCAACATTTATTTAAATGTCTGCAAAAAAGAAAAGCGAGACCACTATAAGCGAACTACCCATTTTTTAACTGTTCATTATAAGCGAATGAAGTAACATTAGTTAAATAACAGTAGACAACTAAAAACGTTCTCTATAACCAAGTGTCGACTATGTGCCGAAATCACAGTAATAGGGTTAAACTGCGTAAAAAACCTCCAAGATTGAAAAGAACAGTTTCAAAATTCAGCCATTTTAAAAGATTATGGAGAAGATCTTAAAAATTAATAACTCAACTTAAACTATGCATTTTAAAATGTATAGTATAATTAAATGCTTTTTAAAATTCTCAATACAAAAGAAAATAAGCAAGCAGTAGTTTACCTTGCATCCAAAATACCTATTTTTATCTATAAATTGTCGAATGAACGAATAACTAGTTTCGTCTCAAGCATATAATAGTTAACGGTCAGGCAGCAGCATCCAGAGTTACGAAACTAGACGGCTGATAGGGTCGTTGTACGGACGCAGGTAAAAAGTGTTAATTCGGCGGTATTAGTTTAAGATTTTTATGTCTGAAAATTATTTTAATTTAACTAAACATGTTCATGCTCTTAACTACTGAATAAAGTTCTTTTAAATCAGGCTGGTCAAAAATGAGATGAAAGCGCCAAACATTATCTGATGACTTCTCATTTCTATGAAAAATTTCTGTTTTGAACAAAAAAAAATTTTTATCGTTCTTTTTTTTTTCTTAATTTACAAATTACATAATTACTTCTAAGTACATAATTATTTACAATTTTATAATTATTTACAATTACAAAATTATTTTCAATTATATAATTACTTACAAATGTGCACGAATTCCAAATTCGGGAAATCAGTGTAAGAAAGACATTTTACCAAAAATAACCATTTAAAGAATACAACGAAAAGAAATACATATTTGATAAATTTTAGTGCGGCGATTATGTTATAAATCAAAATGTATCAATATCATTATAATTTAAAAGATTTTCTTAAATAATTGAAATAGATATTTCAGAACCTTATTCAATAAAATTAAATTACATTTATACAACATAAAGATGCTATAAATATTTAGATTCTTTTTAATCATTATCTTAATAACTACTATAACATTACTATTGCAGTCTTATGACGCTTCACTGAGTTTAATAATAAGATTAACAATAATTTTCAAATTAATAATTGTGAGTGGCATCTTTTGTGATGAGATTAATAAGAATTATATAATAAAAAGGGTTTATCCACTTTTAACTGAAATAATAAAAATGCTTGTTTTAAATACCGTTCTTTTTAAAAACTATGTCTCGCAGTTATAGGGTAAGCTTTCTCAAACGATTCTTGTCTACTTAAGGAAAAAAAAGGAAATAATATTTTAAAAAGATTGAATTAGTTTCTCTTTCAAATTATTTTGTTCAGTTACCAATTCGTTGCTTAAAACCAATTTACGATAAAGCGTTTTTTATTTAGTTTATATCATACGAATAAAACAATTGGGTATAATATAGCCTACGTCACAGGTTGTGTTGTTCCTACTAAATTTAACCCATGAACGGCATTTTCTGCGAGTCTAACTTCAAGCCACAAATAAACAAACGAAGTGTTCGATCGTTTAAATAGCTGCTCGCCAGATTTTATTGCATTATAAAGAAAAGTTATTGAAGCTAAATACAACTAAATAAACAACAACAACTAAAACAAATAACAACAACTACTAATAACAATAACTAAATAAACAACAACTAAATTCCATTCGTTTAGCATTGCGTCATATGTTGTTCCTACTAAATCGAAGTAGTTGTGTTTTTTTCATATTATACCCAATTAAAAGTTTAAAGAAAAAAAACATTAATTTCAAAGCAAACGATTCTAAAAATATCAATTATGGAATAAAAAAACAAACTTAAAATTTTGCGTTGATTAAATGCCGATGTGACACAAGTCACTTGGGATAATAAACTACTTATATTTCTGCAATAGTTCGTAGTTTTTGTAAAAATGGAATACTTATTTCATCGTAGGAAATGCCTGAGGCAATGTTGTGATTAACCACATTTTACAAGTTGTTCAGGAAAATGTTTTTGTTTTTAAAGCGCGATCTCGGGGAAGAGCACCACGATTTCCATGAGCGCAACAAGATGCATTTAATAACTGAGCTGCCATCTAGTGAACATACCGGCAATTGTTAAAAAAAACTATCTAGATACAGATCTAAGGAAAAGTTTTATATAAAAATTTCATTTTCAATTAAATTATCACTTATTTATAAACAAGCTTTTCATACTTTTTTAAATTTTTCTTATTCCTGAACATAATACTAAAACATGAAACAAATTTAAAAAGATTTATTTTTCAAACAATAGAACGTGTAACCACTTTTTAACTTAATAAATCATAAAAAAATTGTTTGTTCGTTTTTGCTAATTCATTTACTTACTGCCAAACCTCGTTAAGACGAAAACGCTTAACTCAAATTTTTAAGATTAAAGAAAATAGTTTCTCTAATGCTTCATCTTTCAAAACAATAATAATCGGATTATTTAATACGGACATAAAAAGTATATACATCACCCGTTTAAGACGAAGTGATTATACATAATGAAAGCCGATAGTAAAAATTAATCTTTCGACCTCATTGTGACCTTTTCAGTGATCTTTCATAGATGCTCATCGCTTTTCTTGAACTGTTAGAATAATGAATTTGTTCCTAGAATTAAGGTTGAAGGATCACCATTAGTTCACATCAATCTGCCCTAACTGACCACATGAGGGGGCTTTGACGAAGGGGTGAGGGGGGTCGACCTAGGTGGTAACCCTGGGGGAAGAAAATCTAATTGTTTTCTTTCCCTGCTTATCGAGGTATTCTTGTATGACGTTGTGATCATTTAGTTGTTAGCACGTTGTTGATTCTATAGTTTGACTGAAGTAAGAACTCCCCTAGCCATTTGTCTGGACCCGTGGTGGTGACTATGGTAACGAGGTATAACTATTTCAAGGAGGGATGTGGGATCATTGTTTAGGACAGGTGTTGACTTGGGTCGGCAAGAGAAAGGGAATCTTTTCCTTCGATCTATTGTGTTAGCCCTAGAGTGAGGAGAAGCTACCCTTCCTGAAATGCCCTATTCTTGTTTCCATAGCGATAGATGGCCTTAGACTGTGTGGCTGGGGGAGTTCTTACCATAGACAAACTAAAATTATATTGGAGCTCTAGTTGTGAAAGGAAATACTAATTAACCCTCTGGCTTTTTAGCGAACGAGCAAAAGTGGGAGAATCATTCTCCCCTATACACTTATTTCCCTATCGAAGTACATTGGAAAAGCAGTTTTGCTTTGAGGAGAAAATACGACTTTTAAGGTTAAAATATGACTTTTTACGTGCAGAACCATCAGTGGGTTAATTAAAAATGACTATTGAACATTTCTCTAAAGATATATAATATGTTCGTTATTTGAGTTATTTTTTATAAATGATCCTAAAAGCATTTTACTGTTTTAACGGTTGATACAAAAAGAGTTTTGGTACCCTTTGCCTTAACGAAGTTTTACCGTATTTTTAAATTTCTAATGAATTGTTCGTTTATGCAGAGAATATACAATCCATATGCAGACCGAAGAAGTCATGGGTTCAAGTGTACGGAAGGACATCTGGTGACACATGGAGGCCTCACTGGGTTGCCGTGGACACAGCCTGTGTATGCTCAATTCGGAGAAGAAGATTCCTAGAATCAACATCCAGGATTCCTTTAACAGGAAAAAATTTCCTTCCTTAACAAGAAAATCAAACATTTTAAGCAATTTCACTTAAAGGGAGTACACTTAAAAACAAAACACACATTTCAAAAAACATAATTTAATTGTTATTATTATTACTGATTCAGTGTTTTTTTTTTTTTTTNCGTTTTTTTTTTTTGCTTTTTTTTTTTGTACTACTGAATCAGATATTCCTATCATTTTATCACTTATTTTAATTAAATATTTTTTTATTCAGTTTAGTTTCATTTGGTTATAATCTGATGATTTCGAGTAAAATTCTCGAACATATTTCGACTCAAAAGGCGTTCATCCATTGATTTATTTCAATTGTTTTAAAATAATTCAGCACAATGCGTCTAAATCGAAAAAGTCGGTTGAATCTTGCTATGGCTGATTCAAAACATGAATTTTAAATTGTAGATGAGTGTCTGTCCTTTTAGTCCAGAAAATATATTAAAATGAATGAAATAAAATCAAAGGCTCAAACCCAAAGGATTTCCCGATGGCTGAAATCAATATATTCAAATTATATTAAATTCGAGTTTATGAATCAAGCCAATAAATTTGAATTAGATATACTACATCGAACCTCTAGATTCATTTATTCGTTTTATGTTTCAAGTCTGTTAAATAAAGATTCAGTTGGATTTATTCTGCTCATTTGTTTTTGGCCGATTCTTCTAATCAGTTTTCAGATAGCTGAAATAAATATTATTGGAGTGTTCTATAATCATTAATCTTGATATGTATATTTCTTAGAATCCTTGCCAAAACTGAAATCATAAAAACCCACCCATTTGTGAAAATTTAATGTATAGGGAAAAAACCATTATAAAATTCTGACGAATCATTATCCATGTCAGTTACACTCAAAAAATCTTACATACAGCAAAATTTACTTTAAATCATCATTGAAAAGCAATCTAAGTAAATTTAGAACAAATTCCATTATGACCTCATAACAGAGCTTGAAAATTATATTATCCGACAAGCCGAAAGCATGTAAAGATTCCCATCGGGGTTGTATTTTTTACTTCTACATGCCCGGATGGGAGTGTGAATATTTAAATAGGGATACGATACCGTTAAATGCTGATTAACTGCCCGTCATATTTTGATGAAAATCACCAAAATGCAGAATGGAGCGAATAATCGGAATTGGTGGGGAAATAAAAATGAAAACCGATCTGATTTGATATAACATAATATTAGTGAATTTAATTCTGTAAACAAGAATTTTTTTTAAAAAAAGTTAGCTTATTATTTTATACCTCTAGTTATGTTTATATGCATTAAAAACGTTCACCTAATGTGAAATAATTAATATAAATGTTTATAACATCGTTTTAGAGTAAGAGCTTGCACTTGCCGATTGTAATTAATAATTGGATACCTGCAAGTGACTTCATCGCGGATATCGATTCTGATTGGCTCTTTAAACGTCGCATATGTTTATGTTAGCAATTGTTCGTTCCATTCTATTTCAAGTAAGCCTAGCTCGCCAAATTTGAGTTCGATATATGGGTTTCGTAATCATTTATCGTACCTAAATCTCATAACTAAGGAATTATTTTAAATTAAAGAAATTATTAATCTAATTAATATTTGACAAAACAAAAGAAATGAGCCATTAATTTTTCTTTATTAACCAAAAAAAGTTTACAATAAAACAAGCCTAACAGCTGTAACAGTTAACACGCCATTTTGTTTATAAACAATCAGATGGCGCTGAGGTTATAGGTCAGGTGGTTGTGGATCAGCGGTCTTTTTCTTCTCGAATATCCCATTCTGATAATTTTGATTCTTCAAATTTCGATGGTATTTTGCTTTTGTTCTAATATTCGACCCTTATTATGTATATGTCATAAGCTGGTTGGAAAATTCGGCACTTTGCAGACTGCCGTCGTCATGCATATTGTTGCGAGTCTTATAGGCGCATTGCAAAATGACTTCGGCAGTTTACAAACAACCGAATTTTCCATGTAGATATATGTTTTTTACTTAATTTTTGAAAAAGTATTTGAAACAGTGATTACGCAACATACGGTGATTACGCAACACAGTGTATGCGAGAGTTTATCATTTTTCGAAATGTTTTCTTTTTCCCTTCAATTCTGTTAAACAAAAACAATTCCCTTCGCAACCAATAACAGGAAGGACACAACTTAAACTTTTTAACTATTCCCTTTTTATTAACTATTATTGTGGTGATTGTCAGATGTAACTATTCCGAGTGTCCGTTATTCATTTCATAAATGTGTTTTATTAGACAATCATGTTTTGTTTAGACAAAGTGTTGTGTCGCGTGTAAAAACGTTGTTTCCATATTGCATTCCTGATGTATAGAATGTTTATTTGTGTCCAATAAATGTATGAGTAGCTGTTATAACTGTCTTCATTTGTTTATTGATGTGGTTATTTATTTTCCTAAGCTTATGTACAGAGTGATTATAAAATAACATTGCCGACCTTCTAGTGACCTTACCGTTCCAGAGAACGAAACTTTGTTTTTCAAAAGCTCCGTCGCCTTTTGAAATAATGCTTTTTTGCGAATAATATGCTATTTTCATAACTGCTGTGAGTTTGAACTCATGACTGTTTACCCTATCGATGTCTAGGTTTTTTCTGAAAATGGCGCAAAACGTCAATATGGAATGAAGTCATGATTTCGTGAAAATGAAGAGCGTTTGTGGTCTAATTTTTTAATATTCAAAAACTTACTCTAATGCTACATTATCTGGGCTCATAAAAAGTTGCAAAAGCAGAGAATAAAACAGTAATTTTAATCATTTTCTTCTTGGTGGAAAACAACTGTCGCCAAAATGGCCATTTAAAAAAAAAAAAACAATTTAAAAAAATAATAAATAAATTACATTTTAAGTTATTTGTCCGTTCTTAAAGCCCAGATAATTCTTAGCGGTAAGAGAATATAAAAGTATAGCGTTGCTTCAAATGTAAAAGGCACTTAAACTGTTACTGTTTTTATTTCCCTTTCTTTAAGAACTTTGCTAAACTACGTTTTAAATATCGATTTATAAGCTACGAGTTCAATGATAGTGTTATGAATAATTGCCCAGCTCTCAAGGTTACGGTTACAGTGGCAGATTTTCGAAGTTCCAACATATACTTTTTCCTCTGAGTGAAAATATAATGGAATTGGGACGATACTTTTAAAAATTTATGTTTGTAGAGCTTATAGTGAAGGACCTTTTAGTTAATTTATGGAAATGTATGTATAGAGACAACAGAAAGCAAATTAATCATATTTTCCTTGAAAATCGTATTGGAAGACTTAAGTGAATAAAACATAAAACAATACTTTGAAAATTTAATAATGTTTTTAAATCGAGAAATTTCAATATTTCTCATTTTCTATTGAATTAAAATATTACAAGCTATTTAAAACTTTTTGAATTGGAATAATTACAAGAAGCGATATAATACCCAAACTTCAGGAAATGGACGATCGTGAGCAGTTTGAGTATTGATGAATGTAAACTTAGATATTCTACTAGTGGAAAGGTGAGTAGTAAATATTAATGTGATATAAAGAGTAGAGTTCTAACAAATTTGAGCTTCATTAGTTTTCTTACGAATTATCAAAGAAAAAATATATTCTCTTTGAAGAATTAAAAAGAATTTTTAAACCATTAATTAAAGGTTTAAACAAATTTAAACTCTGATTTTGTATGCCTTCATTTTTTTCGCAATCATTAAAATTTTTGAGAGTCGATTATTTCATAATATTTTAACAAATACTTTTTTAACAATTAAGAATGCTTTGGTGCTGCCATCTCATGAATAAGATATAAAAGAACACAATAAAACGTAAATTCCCGACAGCTAGACTGAACATGGAACCAATGAGATTTTATTTCAAAATAAGACACTCATTAAATTAATTTGAAGTCATAATTGTACGACACAAAGTTCTTTTTTAATAAATATGAGCATTATTTTCCTTTCATAAAAATGTTCTTAGAATGAAGATTGAAAAAAATAAAGCATCTTATACTTTAGTGCTGCCATCTTGTGGGATACAATGGTACTAATATATAAGATAAGCATTATGAATGCGTGCAAAAATTTACTCTTTACAAAATAAATCATCGTGATCATAAAATTACATCTATTTATACGCTTAGCTTAGTAGCTGCTGTAATAAATTAGAACTACTTGACTTTTACATTTTGATACTTTTTATTTGCTGATATAAGGTTACGGACTTAAGCGGACTCAATTCAATATTATACAAGCTCCAATTTACTAACTAGAGTCATTTATTATCTTCCGTTACAATTATGATCATTTGTTTTATCCATTATAAACTGTATTGGTTTATCTTTTGTAAGCAACATTGAAGCCAAAAACTAGTTGAAAGTCAGAATGTACGTTCTTGTGCCTGATTTATAATCTGATATTAATTTTTATTTTAATATCGTCTGCATTAATTAATAAGCATATCTGAGGTCACCCCCTCGAACTATTAGACTGAAGAACGTGAAGAGACAATCATTAGCTCAATAGTTACACTGGGTGGTCGAATTGCTTTTTCTTTATTTCTTTTTCTTGCGCACTGTAATATTACTTTCTAATTTCATATCCATTACTAAAAAAAAATCCTTTTAAAGTTAATTTTATGAAAGTTAAATAGCGTAAATGAGATAAATACGTGACGAAACGTTCAATTTGGATTTGAATTTTTTAAAAAAAAAATTTATTCATTCTCTTAACATTTTTTTTCAGAGATACAAATTCGTAAACTACTTATAACGTACCACCAAAACTAACAAAAGAAAAATGAGTTATTGAACTATATCAACGAATCCGCTGTTCAACCCGGTTGAACTTCCCTTCACCCTAAACTGGCTTTGAACATGGTGTGAAGTATTCAGCGTCCAAAATCTAATTTCAAAACTGGTACTATTATTACTCTAAAGGTAATTACTATGCACTTATTGCAAATAGAAAAAAATTTCTACCCAAACTTAAGTTTAAAAATTAGTAATTTTTTGAATTTATTATAGCCAACTTCCACATGAGCAAGCATCTTTCTTTCACTCAGAGCTTCTTTCACCTTTCTAATTAACCCCCTTAACTTGTGCCCTCGAGTTAATTCGAGCACGCTAAACAGGCCACACTGTGCACACTCGAGATAATTCGAGCGGCGTTGTACTTTATGCAGCTATAATTCTTCACACTCGAATATAATCGATGTGCTTTTTAATATAATGAGTTTTTTAATTTAAAGTTAGTTTTTCTTTTACATAGAAAGAAAAATTTAATTTTTTTTTTCTTTGGCCGATATTTTTCAAAAAATCTGTGCGTTAAAGGGTTAAAACTGGGCCTCTCAACGTTAAAAAAACAAATAAATGAAATATATTTTATCAAATGTAATTCCATTTTTTTAGATTGTATTAATTAGAAATATTGTATAATCATATAGATATATTGCTATTGCTAATAATTTATATGCCAATAATATAGACATATTGCTTTAACTTTAAATATCTTTAAAACTTATTACTTACTAATTTATAATACTAACTAAAGCAATGGTTGCATTTTTTTTAACAAGTTTAAGGGCATGATCTGCAATTAAAAATTAGAGTATTCTTTTAAAGGTTTAGCTTTGTTTGAATAAAGCAAATAGTTACATAGTTTTGGGCAGCTGAAAGGTCAAAATAAAAAAGCTATTGCTATTTTTTTTATTATCACANGTAAATTTAACTTATTTTTTTCAATTTTTTTTTCGTTTTATCCTTTTGTGGTCTTTACTGTAATTATATATATATATATTATTTTATTAGATTATAGTTAGGATTTTAAAACTTACTACTATAAAACTAAACAATTTAAAATAAACGGTGACAGAAATGAAAAAAAAAATTTTTTTGCACTGAAAAGCAAAATTTATGAAGAAATTTTACTAATTCGTTGAGGAAAAACTTCAAAAAAAATATACCATTATTATTGGAGCCAATGATAGTTAATTTTGGTAATAGTTACTAATTGAAGTAAAAGAATAAGCTATGTACAAAACAAATCGTCTACTAAAGCATAAAAAATCGCCAAACCATTAGGGACGTCAATGATCTTTAATTTGTCATCCACGAAGGCAAATTTCTCCCAACATTTGATCCAAGAGTTCTCTTGTCTTCTGGATTGGGTTATATGGCTACGAAGGTCTGGATTGGATTATATGGCTACGAAGTTAAACATTAGTAATCGTAAACCCTAAATTGGGTCGGCTGTTCAACAACGGTAACCGGCATTGAATTGTCGACTAAATTCTAAATTTAAGACTATCAATATTAAACTCCATATTCCTGTAGTTAGGAAGCAAACCCAGAAAATTAAAGAAGTCCTGAATCAAGCATTGGGATAAACAAGCCTTCGTGCTGGAGCTTTTTATGGAACTAAACCCTATTCGCGTTACATAGAGAAGAAAAACACGAAACCCACTCACGTTAGCCTAACGGTGGAAGGATTCCAACCCATGATCCCTCTATCACTGAGAAAATTTTAACGTCAATACTATGGTCGGTGCGAACCGGGGGCAGAACTCGCATAACCCAACCACAGTTAGGATTCGGACGCGGTTGGCCTAGTTGAGAGACGAATGCTATGCGATACCCCGAGCTATGCAGCCCCGTAAAGACTAATTGAAATTTGGAAAAATTACTTGAAATTTAAAAAAATATGGTTGTAGTAAAATTAATGAAGAAAATTTATTTATTCGTTATGCGGAACCGTAAATAGTCTCCTTTTATTATTGACACCAATGATGCTTAATTTCAGTAATTGGTGCAGTTTTAATAAGCAACAAATATACTCTTATATAGGTTCAAAGTCATTTGGATCTTTTATAATTATCTGGATAACTAAGAGTAATTAGTCTAATTAACAGTAAAAATATGTAACATGTTTTTAAATTTTTAGAACCACGAGTTCTAAATGAGATAAAGAGAAAAACTGTCAAAATTTTGCAATTATGAGGGCAATAAGCTATAATTTACAGTAATGCTAAATACAAAGTTTTAACTAAGGTTAAAGTGTCAATTTTAAATCATGTGTTCGTTACAAAATTAATCAAAACGCTAAAAATAAATATCAATAATGCTATAACACGCTTTTACCGAGAAAGGAATCTCATAACTTGACCATGTGTTCCTTATCAAATATTAAAAAACTAAAAAAGTTTCACTCCAATATTGCGTAATTGTCGGGGTAGTAGCCTAATGGACCCTATAACTAACCCACATTTTTTTCCCCAAAATAGAAGTTTCAAATTTGGTTCAAATGTTCCTGATAGGATAATGAGAAAAAATTTTAAAAGATTTATTTCGATGCTTTATAACAGTCGCTGAATAAGCGACACAACTTTGAGTTGACGACTACCAATGCTCAACTCCATAGCCCAGTAATTTTAAACCCAATCAAGACGACAAGGGAACTCCTGTATTAAGCATTAGGAGAAATTTACCTTCTTGGAAGACTAACTTTTGATTGAACTAACCCACATTTGAGTTACACGGAGAATAAAATCGCCTCCCAAGGTTAGCCTGACAAGAGGACTAACCAGTGATCCCTCAACCACTGAGGATACGGGCAATATACTAGCTATATCAACGTAATGTTTACTGTGTGGTACTGTGGTCAATGAAAGCTGAGTACAGAAACTGTATAGACCAGCCATTGCTGGGATTTGAAAACAGTGAACTTATTTAGATAAGGTGATGAGCTTACTATACTGTAATGCTAACTAACACATTTTTACTAAATTAGATGAATACATGCTAGCCGACAAACTGGCTGTCGCAAGTGACTAGTTATTGGGAAAGGTGACTGGAATTGTGAAATAAAATGACACAGCCAATTATTAAACACAAAAATTCATTACACCTAATGAAGCATAATTTCAATACACATAAAAATGACAAGAACATTTACACAAATAGTAATGGTTGAAAACTGTTACAAAAGTTAAATACTGAAGAAAAATATATCTTTTCAATGCTATCAAAAATGTACTCTTTTTTTTTTTTTAAAGCTTCCACTTAACATAGGGTGTGGATGAAAGAAACAAATATATACACCCATTAAAAGCCATCGACACTCAGAAACAACAAATTGGAATTCTATTAATATCACTTGATTTTATCACAGATTAATCCACATCTTTATGTTTTATTTTTTTTAAAAAAAAACAAATATTCAGAATTGTTTATTAGTTGAAGTTTTTATTTTTAAAAAATGCATATTGGAAATTTTAGAAAATTTTAAATTCCACACCCTTAGTTTCATTTTCAACTTCATAAACATACAACTGACTTTTACAATAATACAAATCATGTATCACAAGCCTCTACTCTTAAAAAATTATGATAAAGAAACAATCATTCTTAAAAATAATACTGTGAATCGCACATAACTAATCAGATATTTCATGTTTTTTTTAAAATTTACATCTTCAATTTACAATAAAAAGTTAAGGAAGATTGAAAATCAATAATATTCATGATTTGTAAGAATGGAGTTGGACCTGTTCGTTATTCTGACTTTCCCTTATAAAGAAATACAATAAAAAAATATTGCATTCTGGGTAGCAATATAAAACATATTTTAAAACAAAATACTTTGAAAATGTTGTGGTTTTTAACCCACAGTTAAAGATACTTTTGGTTTAGCATTCAAATAACAAAAACTTGTAACAAAAACTTTGTTAAATTGAATGCAATATGTTTGTAAGCAAATAATTGGACATTGCATTACGTATAGACCGAAAAACTGTTATACTGCAAAATATATAAAAATAAGTGGAAATACACCATGGAGAAAATACCAGTGATAGGTAAACAATGACACTTTCACATACATACACACACACAACAATGATTAAGAGAGATTCATTAAAAAACAATGTATCTATTCAACATAAAGCAATGATGATGGTCATGCTAAAATTGTAAAACTGATTTCTTTTAAATCTACATTTATAATATAAATAGCATTTTAAACATGATAGCAAAAACTGCATAATTTTACATTCAAATTTCAACATAAATATTTTAAAAAAATTATGTTTTGAAAATTCAGAATTTTGAGTATAGATTACTATTAATTTAAACCTTAGTTAACATTACAATAAAAAAAACTGTCCTTATAAATAGAAATTTATAGTAAAAAAAGACTTAAACAATAAATTTTTAGCATCTCAAAAAACTAATAATAGATCTAGAATAATCTAGTTTATATTATTCTTATCTTTTAACTAGAATAGATATTTTCAAAGCAAATATAATTCTAGTCGTTGGGATTAGAAATATAGCATTTTGAATTAATGATGGAAGTTAAACTTTTCGACTTTGTTAGATAAGAAAATATTTCATGTTTTCACAGATACAGTTAATATTTAGGATTTTAAAAAAAAATAACACACGCTGAGAAAGAAAATGCAATATTTATGCAGTTAAAAATCTTGAAATCAATAGATTATACAAAAAAATTTTGAAAAACCTCATCAAAAAAATTTTATATCATTCCAAAACAGTAAATCTTAAATTTTTGATAAAACAATGAATAATTTTTCTCGATACAGCACTCAGTGAAAGTTAGAGAGATTCTAATATCTAAAATAAATGGCAGGATGCTTTGTAAAAAAGCAAGAGGTGGTTTGAAAATCTTTAAAAATTTTACTTTTTTAAATTGCAGGGTAGGGGAAGTGAATTTAACACTAATGCTCGATGCTGGTAATAGATAAGTGCACAAAAAAAATTACATATTACTGTCGTACTCCCTATCGCTAATAGATCTATAGCAATACTATTTATTTCAAGAATGAAGTGAAGTTAAAACACACATAAACCAGACAACACTGCTTTCAAGTAAATAAAATGAAACAGAATGGCTGGATAATACAAGAGATAAATTAGTAATATAAATAATACACTCATATCTCCGTGAATAAATTACCTAATCAGAAGTAAAACAAGGTTAAGATTACAATAAAAATAATAAAAAAGATAAATAAATGCTAACTACTGTCTAGTATTGTATATAATGCTCATAAAATAGATCTTGAAAAGCAAGGTGGAAAAAAAAATATCACCATTAAAGAGCTACACTAAAAAAATAAGCAAAAATAAACTAACTAGGTGAACATTAAAAAGGGGTTTTCCATTTCATTAAGCATTAAAAAATCAAAACATGCTAGTTAACTATAAGTACATTTAAAGAATCTGGTTTTAAACTGTATTCATGATTTTATCAGATTTTGGAAATAGTAAAAGTAAATATATATATATTAATGTAAACAAAAAATATATATTTAGTTTTTATTAATGTTGTTTCAATACAAAAAGCATACCCTGTGTGTAATTAATCAAAAGTATAAAATTTAAAATTTTATAAAATTCAAAGCTAATTCTTAATTATTTAAGTTTTTTTTAACAGAGGCAAGAATTTACAATTATTGGGAAGGAAGAAACAATGCAATTCAGAATTTTCTTAAAATACATTAATTTTTACTTACCTAAATGAAATTTGGAAGATAAAATTTTAATTAAACTTTAAAGTAAAAATTCTTTACGTAAAAAACTTTAAAGTAAAAATTATGGTTGAGTAAAAAATACATTTAAAATTAAAAACATAATTCAAAAGCAAAAAAATTTTTTTTTAATTTTTTTAATTCTTTTTTTATAAAAATGTTAATAAAATAGTATAAGAAGAATTCCCTTTCAATGTCACCAAGTTAGTTCTAACTGTAAATCAAATTTTAAAAAAAAAATCTTTTAAAAAATCTTATCACCAGCATTTTACGGTGAGCATCTAGACCACCCTGCATTTTTATTTGGGATGCTTCAGAAGCTCAGCATAGCTGCTAACTGTGCTCTGATTACTATCAACATATGGCACCAAACTTTCTTGGGAAGAATTGGGCTCAAATGGGGAGGGCTCCCCTTCATTTGGGGATGAAGGTGGTGATTGGTCAATGACAGGATTTTCATCAGGATTAGGATCAACTTCTTTATGGACTATAGTGGCATGATGACCAAGATCATGCCGGCGATTGTAATCCTCGATAATTGCAGCTGAAGAGGCAAGGTCGTGACGACGGTTGTAATCCTCAATTAATGTGGCTGGAGGGGCAAGATCGTGGCGGCGGTTGTAATCTTCAATGATCGTAGCCGGAGAGGCGAGATCGTGGCAACGATTGTAATCTTCAATGACAGTAGCTGGGGTGCTCTGTCCAGAATCAATTGAGTTGGATTCAGGAGGGATGTCTAAGATGATGTGGCGCAGGTCTTCGCGCTCTGATTGAATGGGTGTGCCGGCACGTGTGGGTATGAGAGGCTCTCCGACGTCACGTCTACCATCGAGCATCTGATCGTGCAAGCTTTCGGCAATGGAACTAGATATGGATCGTCGGTTAGGCGTCTTGAGAGTAAAGCCTGAGAAGATGCTACCTTCCTTTTTGGGTGTCTTGGGCGTACCAGTCAAGTTCTCATTACTGGAACCAATTATCATGTTGAGAAGTTTGGCACCTGGAAAGTGCTCCAGAAACCTCAACCCTGACTGTGAGACATTATCTTCCCCATTAAGATTAATTTTACTTCCAGCAAATGACCTGAAACCTGGAGACAGTTCATTTGTTGGACTTTGAGGAGGACTGTTGTAATTGTTGTTGTCATTATCTTCTTCGAGAATTGTTTCCATAGGAACAAATTCTGCCTCTTCAGGGTCAATGCTAAATAAAGAAAGAAATGTATTTATAAAAGACTGAAATACCATGCATTATTTTTAAAGATAATTTTTTTTTTCTAATCAAATTTAGATTAAATTTCTTGAAATCAAATGTTTATTTTTTGAGAAAATTAGCATGCATTTTTTTTCCCTTTTATTCATACAATATAACATGACATACAATTTGCTACGGAGAGAAAAAAATTATCTTTAAGTTGGTAAAAAATAGAAACAAGTACAAAAGCAGTTCATAAATACTGCCTTAAATCTGAAAATATCAACATTTGATGTATCGAAACATCAAAAATCAGTTCAGAAAATGCATTTTTTAATTAAAAGCTACCTCATTTAGAGACTTAGCAGTGTAAATTAACCATGACAAGTCTTTGATTATTAAAATTTAGAGGTTTTCTAAATATGTTTTTAAATTATGCTTTTTGTATTAAGAACTGAATAGTGAATTATTATTTTTAATAGGCAAGCAACAACATTTTTTCTTCTTTTTTTTTAAGTGAGCTTTGCAACGTCAAAAATGGGTTTTCTTTATTATAAAATAAATAGCGGGAAATACAAATTCAAGCATAAATTTTAAAATTGATAGAAATTATATAAGTATAAACAATACATTAAAAAAAATTTCCAGTAATTTCAGTTTGAGCTACTATTAATTGCTTCAAAACAAAAGTAAATTTTTACAAAACACAGTTTTAAAAATCTACATTTTGTTAATACTTCTTAATAAGAACTTAATGTTTTCAATTAAAGAGGTGTTTCAGGAATTTTAAATGCAGCAAAACAATTTTTAAAAAATATACAATTATGGACAACCTTTTAGTTCACCATTTAAATCAATTGATAAAAATTTAAAAAAAGATTCATTCTAATTTCTGAAATAACTAATCATATAAGATCTGTCTTCTAAAATTACTAGTAAACAAATAAAAGACCCACTGGTACACGTACATAAAATTTCAAAACAGGAAATTTCATTACATTCTTTTTATTTTTATTCTTTTTACATAATATTTTAGACTATTAAATATTCTGAAATCAGCAGGAGTATATGTTTGTTTTAATTTATACACTTTTATAAAACTTGTGAAAGGTCCTCCAGTTTCATGTAAATTTTTGACAATTCTGAAACTAACAAAATTTATAAGGCTACTCTTATTTTTATTTTTTTATATATTGTTAACTTATTTGTTAATAAAATTTCATTAAAAAAATCTGTCCATTTTTTAATGTATTTTTCAAAAAAAGGACTTTGAAAACTAGAAGGTTCAATTTAGATCGTACATCTGAATACCTAGACACTAACGTAGCAGTGATATAAAAAAAAAAATTTTTTTTTTTGTTTATTCCTAAAAATTTAAAAAAAAAGCTTTAGCTTTTTAAGTTTAGAAGCATTTGCCAAATTTTTAAAAAAAATTTAAATGCTTAATAAGAATATTTACTTTATTTTTTTAAATAAAAATATAAATTATTATCCTTAAACAATGCAAAAAAATAATTTTGTAAACATAAAAAAAAAACACACACACATCTAAAAATTTGAATTTAAAAATTAATATTTTAAAAAAAGTTTGATTAATAATGACTGAAAAAAGGATATTAAAGAAACTCACTCCAAATTAACAGCCGATCCAAGATGTGGCTGCGTTCTCATCATGAAGGATGATTTTGTGTAAGGAAGTTGAGGTTCAAGTTCATCCCAATACATGTCTTTAACGAGACGTGGATGTCTCTGGTGCATTTCATCCACAATCATGAACGACACCTATTCAGGTAATGCATAAAACATTTAGTATAAGCAAGTAAGAAATTTCTTAGTTATAAAATACTGAATTATCCGAAAATTCTTCAGATAATAAACAGTTAAAACAGAACAAATTAAACAGTCGCTCATAAAAGTTTATTTTAAATGGAAGTGTATAAATATTTGAATTAAGAAATCCAAGTAGGAATAAATAAAAGTTGTTAGAGAAAGGAAATCCTTAAAAATTATCATATAGCCATTGTTAAACATCATATATATATTTTTTTTTTAATTAACACTTGTAATTGTGAAAAATATTACAGATAACAATTCATCCTAATATTCCAAACTAACTTTTGGATCCAACAAACTCTTATGTTAATTTAAGCTTAGTACGTAATAGGGATGTAACGAATAGGCAGCCACTATTACTATTAGGCAGCCACTATTCTAATTATCCTAATATCTAATTACTTTTATCTTAAAAATTTCAATAAGTTTTTTTCACTTTACCCCGTATCAATAACAGTAAATAATCTCCTAACCTTACACTTGATAAATCTGAACTATTATCTTCTGCCTGAGAGATAATAAATTCACTGTTCTTGGACTCACTCTCTGAATGCATCTCAACTATTTTAATATACAATGGTAACACTAGTAAAAGCGAAATTAAAGAAAGTTCAAAATGATTTTGATTTCAATTCAAGGCAGGAAATCTCACTGCGAAAATTGTGAAGAATGTGGGACTAGTTACGCCATCTCTTAGCAATTTTCACATGGCATGCAAAGAGACCATACGGATATAGGAACGTCACTGTATGAGATGCGACACTGACATAGAAGGGGTTAAATTTTTGATTTGTAAAGGCGGCCTGTCCGCAATGGTGACCACATTGCCACCATTGGTCATGAAATGGGGGGAATTAATCTCCATGACCACCCTGGCTCCCTATCAGTTGTTCCAGGAATGTTTTGCTAAACCTCCTGTTGGTAGTAAATAGATTATGAATTCAAAAATAAAGAAATGCATTCTAAAGAATTTAGCAAAACCTAGTGCTTTCTAAAATATTTTCTCATGTAAAAACTTCCTAAGTATAAATTTTACCGTAGCTATGAAATAATGATAATGAAGTAAGAGGCAAATGCATTGAAAATATAGTTTTCACAAATTCAAGTGTTTCTGACAAATGGCTGAGTGTATATACATTTTCAATTAATATTGAGTTAAAAACTGCATACTATATCTTAAAACATAGAAAATGTACCTGTAAATTTCTATCCAAACACCAATTTAATTCAAAATCGTCATCGTCTTCTCCAAATGGATTTATGAGTTGTTCCGCAACCTGAAACAAGAAATTTATACAATTAATTTACACATTGTTCGCATTTAACAAAATAACGAACTCATTTTGAAAAATAAATAAATTTCAATTTGTGAAATAATTTTGTATGAAAAAAAGCATTTAAATTATTAACATACTTATCTAATAAAAAAACTCTCTGCTGTATGCGTTCATTGACAATCAAAAACTGTTAAGCTTGATAAATAAATCAAGATTAAAGAGAATAAAATAATAATAAAATGCAAAAATATTAAGAATTCTTCAGTTAGTCTGAAGAATCTTGTGCCTGAATTTAACACATTGCAAAGAATAGTAGATTGAATTATTATGCATCCTCAATCAATGTATTTTAACTAGAATTAAAATTATTTTCATTTATGAATTAGTGTTACAACATTATAAATCATTCTGTTTTCATTAATTTTTCCCTATATCTAACATATATCCTCATTAGCACATTTAACTTTTATTTTTATTCTCAGAATTTCTCATTTTAGCAAATAAAATTCCCTAATTTGTGGTAATCTGGGTTTTTACTGTCTGTCAAAGCCTTTTTGTCTTTCTAGGACAAAAGCTCTCTACTGAAAAAAAATTTAAGACAAATAATTTATTTAATGGAACACTGGCTTTTCATTAGTTTCCTAGATAGTTGAGTTTGAAATACTATTTTAAATGCTCAGAAATAGCGCACTACAATTAGTGAAAATACTGTATTCACTACTTTTTTAATAGTTTGTAAAGTAGTGTGCCACTCTTTTAAAAAAGTTTTGTAGTGAGTAATAAGATTTTAAAAAATAAAATATAAAAACAGTTTGAAGCGCTTTATGGCAACTATTTTTAACGTTACTTTAGTATATGAAAAGGATACTAGCAAAACTAGTCTTGAATTTGAGAGATGCAAATCTTAGCCGGTCTGTCAAAAGACGCAATTTTAAATGCCCCTGTGACTATGAGCTAACAAGAATTGCATATTTAGAGTCACATATAACAAATGTTTAAGCCAGCCAATACATATAATAGATAATTTACCACTTTGATCACACTTCCACATGTGAACGTACACTTGTAAAACATTGACGATATTACAAAGATAGGAAAGATATTTGATGTACTCAATTTCTTAGAGGAAATAAAAGAGCATTAAACACTTAACAAAAATGCAAGTATTTGATAATTTCCTAGCATCTCCTAAATTGGCTGTCAAGAATGGCACTAAATGAACAAATTAGAAAGAAAAAAANAGAATAACAAACTGCTCTTATAAACATGAATAAATATTTCTAAATAATACTACATGTTTAATATAAGCTAACTTTTCATTGAAAACTCCTTTGAGCATAATGTGTCAATTAATTTCTTCAGCAGAGTAAATTTTACAGGTGTAAAATAATTTCTCCAGCAAAGTTGGGTTCCTTAAAGTAATGAAGTAGTCACTACAATACCAAACTAGTTTGTAGTCACTACATTTAAAAAACAAGTTTACTATATTTGTAACAAAGTAGTTGTAGTAAACCACAAAAATGTAGTTTTTACAACCACTGGTTATTTTAAATGAAGACTTTATACATACTAAAGAGAACGTTATGTACTAAAGGTACCTTATACCCAAATCTACATAGGGTTATGAGATACCTCTGATGCCTCCTGTCATTCTCAATATAAGATTATAAAAGGCTAACAAATGAATAAGCACCTAAATTGGATCAAATTATAAATAGTCAGAAATACTCTACACTTTCAGTGACATATATTCCGAATTAGAGAGCAACAAAAAAAGAGGGGCCAATACATTTTTCCTGTGTTAAAAAAAAGACCAATATAAGAAGGAAAAAAAAGTAATTTCAACACCATTCCATACATACCTTAAGCCAACCCATGTAAAAGAAAAACTGCAGGAGAGTAAATATGGGTATGTATAAATCCACTTCATGTCCTGGATACCCTTTTTCAGGATCTAAATATTGACGGCCCATAACAGTGGCCAAAAAGTAAGTATAGATGGCTAAAGTAACAACCTAAGAAAGAAAACAAATTCATATAACATTTGAAATATTAGAGCACCACAGATATTTATATATTATCAATAATATCAAAATATTTTGCAAAATCTTTTATATTGAACACATAACATTAAACAGTATTTCAAAGGGATGTGATAAAACAAAGGGGAAAAATTTTAAATGTGTGTAAAACATTCATTTAAAATAAAAATTTGGCACAATCCAAAAATAACAAGAATTGGAGAATTAACTAATAAGATGAAGCCTTTTTTCTACAGATATTCAAATTCCTCATACATATATATATTAGCCTGCAGCTGTATTTTTTCTGTTTTTAACAAATATGCAATTAAATTTTTTTTTATTACAGTTGGTATAGTTGTTCTTTCTTTTTTTTTTCAAGCAATTAGATCAACAGCAAATTAGATCATTTTATCAATATAAAAGGTTACAAATGTTCTATTACAAAATTAAAAACATTTGATCATAAAAGAATTACAAATTTTGCATTAGATTTTACTTTCCTACTACAACTCTAACTCTGATACATGAAATATTATAAACAATGAATAAAAATAGCAACTTTCAAATCGTTGAACCTACTTAAAAATCAGGTCACTTTTTTGCAGATTATTTCATACATTATATTTAAGAACAAAACTCCTCAATATTAAAACTTTAAAAAATACACAGACCTTAAGATTTAAATACCCCTTTAGAAAGCAAATAAAGAAGAGTTCTTTTTTTTAAAAAAAAAATGTGCTTTATTTAATTCCACCTTTTTTATAACAGCAAAAAATTATGAAATTAATGAATATAAAAATTAAAATTGCTAGATACATAATACAAACATCAACTTTATGATTCCTTTTCAGAATTTCTGTATATCATGAAATATTTATTCCCAAAAATAAAATATTGAAGTAAGCATAAATTTTTTTAGCATATAAACTGTGGGAAGTATGCTATTGGCAATGTTAACCTTCATCTATGAAAAGGGATCCCGACATAGAGTGAAGTTAACATATTTTACACATTAGTGAATTGGAATTGAATAATTGTAGTGGTAGACACACCTCAGTACTTACTTCCCCATCTGAATGTTATCTGTAATAGAATTCGATAAACAGACATTAATTCATTGTTGTTTTGTGAGAAGCTGAGAGAGCTATATTAAGATCACCAGACTTTCAGTGCTGATTGTGAGAGCAGTATTAAATTCACGGTCGCTCCTGTGTTGCCATTAGCAGTTGAGAGTACAAAGACGAACGTTGTGTGATCGAGACTGAGTAGCAATGCAGCGAGGAGGTAGACAATGCCACAATCACACGTAGCAAGTCAACTTTGATAAGTACCTGACTCGTACAGCCCACACTGCTGACGTAAAATACCCTCAGTGGTAGACAGTTCATGGGTTAGAGTCCCTTTGCTGTCAAGCTAACCGCAGGAGGTTTTCGTGGTTCTCCGTTCCATGTAACACTAATGTGGATTAGTTCCATCAAGAAATCCTCCACAAAGGCAAATATATCCCAACACTTGATCTAGGAGTTCCCTTGTCTTCTGGTTTGGGTTCAAAATTACAAGGACACGGAGTTGAACATTAGCAGTCGTAAACCTAAAGATAGGGTCTGCTGTTCAACGACAGTTATAAAATAAAATGTAGACCATCTATCAAAGTAGGCATGTTCAAATCAAAGGTTGAGTTTCTGACAAGGTAGACATGGTCAGATTACGTTCGGGTTACCAGTGAGGGGAGTATGTAATGTTAACCCTTATCATACCCCAGCATAGAGTGGAGCTAACTAGTGAATTGGAATTTAATAATTGTAGTGGTAGACACACCAGAGAACATATTTATCGCACTTATTAAAAAAATGAATAAACATAATTACCTGTGTATACACAAGGGGAATGCTAATCCAATCATAGGAGAAAAGCATACCACAGTTTCCACGAAATACATGCATCTCCTAACAAAAATAACATTACATTATAAATAAAATCAAAAATTTCTCGAGTTAATAAACAAGTTGTGCATTGTGACAGATATTTATGCAAAAGAAAAAAAAGCAAGTGATCCAACCTGTAGAAATGCTCTACACTGCTGAGAACTATTTGTTCAGAACAAAGTATTCAAAAAAATTTTAATGTTAATGTACTGACAGGCATTTAAATACAAAAAGGAAATTTATTCTTTTTCCCTAAGTTACACATTTTTAATTCTATAAAGCTGAACAATCAGAATAAATAAATGTAAGAAAAATTGCTTTAAATTTTGTAAAAGTATAAATATTTTTTAACTAAATAAAAAAATATTTGTACTTTTACGAAAACTCTTAAAATAAAAATAAATAAATAAAACATAGCACAATTGCTTTTTGAGACCGAATAAACCATTATATTAAACCAGTTTTTAGAAAAACAGCCAGCCCTTTGATGTGCCTTTTTTAGAGCGCCTTTTTTGTAAAGATAAGCCGCCATCCCTTAAAAACACTGACTATCTATTCATATTCCATTTAAAAAAAATACTTAACTGTTTAAATAATAATAACACACAGATAAAATTATCTGTGTTTATAGGTTTAGTTCTGATTATTACAAATTCTTATTTTGTCACGATTATTCTCAATTTGTTAAATTTTTTAAAGTTTCTATTTTTCAAAAGGGAGTATATTAATAAATTTTTTAAGTGATTTAAAAAATTTTAAGACACTAAATTTTAATATCACTTTGAAATAATTTTTTTTAAATGCATCTTTAAATATTTATTTTTTCATAATTTTCAGTTTAAGTTAGAGAAAAAATCTTCAGTTGTTTAGAAATTAATTATTTTTCTTTAGTTTACTTTTTTTGGCACAGTTATGGAAGAAAAATAATTTTGGGCACAGTGATTGTCTTTCAGCATGCATTTTAGCATTGTCTTTTGAAAAACTACAAATTATTTTCTTTCTTGATTGTGAGAATTACTTTTTTAAAAACACACCTAAAATAATATAAGAGGGTAATTTAAAATTGTAGAGGATCAAATTCAGTTATTAACTAAGTTATTACACATTTATTACACATTGATGAATTTTTATGGTGGTAAGTGAGTGCCCTTTCAAAACTCAAATAAGTGCCTTTTTCTGTTAGGAAGCACTCTGCTTTTTTTTTTATTCCTGGGGAGAACTCTGCAATAATCAATTCAAAATTTAAATTAAAATTTCAAAAAAAAGTAACAATATTAGTAAATAAGTAGCCTCACAATTTCTTTAAAGACTCTTGTGACTAAAATTTTAAAATATCCATAGTAATAGAAAACTCACTCGGCAAAATTTAAATTTTTAAAGTCTGAATAAAAAAGGGGGCATCGTACTTGTAAAAGATCTTGGAGCAAGATGTCATCTTTAATTCGGCCTTCTTTTCTAGCTCTGGCAGCAAGTGAGCTAAACCATTGAGCAGGAACCCACCACTTTCCATGAGTTACGTGAATATCATCGTATACTCTCCTTTCTTCTTTGGTCATCAAACCTGAAGAAAAATAAAAGAACATTTTCAGATGATGTAATAAAAAACAAACCTTCATTACATACAACAACCAAACGGAGAAGGTATACTGTATTTGCATAGAAAATGTACATAATTTTCTAAAAAAAGCATTTAAGTAGCAAATAAATTTCTTAAATAGCATGAAAAATTACTAAATTAAATAGTTATGACTTTGAACTTTGATTTTCAATCCTGAGAGCTCAACTCCTCCTAATACTTAAAATTTCCAATCTTGTTGTTGTTATAGGCCAGTAAGCGTATCATTGTTTTCCAATAGTGTCATTTATGGCCAAGAATTAGACTTCAGCCACATCCATATCTCACACCTGCTTATAAGGCACACTCATTCGCACATTCATCCAAAAATCATAATTTTGATCTTAACCAGAAAACAATCTCCAATCCAGTACCCCCCGAAATTATAATTTGTAATGGGAACATGGGGGTCTGTAACCTGACGGATTTAACATCCACCATTTCCTACAAAAAAAGTTTTCGGTCGGCTGGATTCAAAATCCCGTTTTCCAAAATGTCCACTAACAACCAGATAAGATTTAATATCATATATTTTAATTTTATAATGTACAATTAATTAGAGTAAAAAGATACTATATTTAAGATTATATCACATAAATTAAATTTCTAATAATAAAATAAAATATATAATAAAATAAATAAATAATAAGTTAAAAATAAATTTCAAAAAATATATTTGTACAAAGTACTGAATTCGTGTTTAACCTTTAAAAGGAAAGAGCTAGAAATTATGGCCAATTAAGTTTTGCATAAGAGCTTTAAACATTTCTTTGTTGCAAAGCTAATTTTCCATCGAGTTTTTTTAATATTTCAAAATTGAGCTACGATGGCGCAGGGGATAGAGCGTTCGCCTTCCATTGTAATAAAATCCTTCTCAAATCCCAGTCGATACGAATTCCGCATCCAGCTTGCACCGGCCACAGTGCTGACGTGAAATATCCTCAGTGGTAGATAGATCATGGATTAGAGTTCCCTTGCTATCAGGCTAACTGTGGGAGGTTCTTGTGGTCGTCCTGTCCATGCAACGCAAATGCAGGCTAGTTCCATCAACAAGTCCTCCACGAAGGCAAACTTCTCCCATTACTCGACCCAGGAATTCCATTGTCTTCTGGATTGGGTTCAAAATTACAAGGCTATGGAGATGAACACTAGACGTCGTAAACCCAAAATTGGGTCCACTGTTCAACAATGATAATAAGATTATTTATAAAATATTTCAGTTCACTCAGTTGATAAAAGTCATAAGCAATTGAGAAAAATTTGTTTCCAAACATGATCCTCATATTTAAAGTGTGTTAATAGGTCAAAAATAGACAAAAAAATATGCAATTATGATAAACTTCAATAAGTTCAATTTTAAATAATTGTAATATTCATTTGAAGCACATGTATCAATTACCTGCTTCTTCTACATGGTCCAATGTAGGAAATCTTTTCTTTACAGAAGTACTAACTGCCTGGAATGTTAAGGCGCTCAGAAGAATCAAGTACCTCACTAGAGTTCTGCGAATGACTTTGCCCCTTTCATCAGAGCCATGAACATACGATGCAATCAACATAGACACTCTTAAAAATATAAACATTTCATTAGTTACATTTTTATGAAAAAAAATTTATTTTATTACATTCAGGGGTGATTGTGAGCCCAAGTCAAAATTCCGGAAAATTTCTTAAGATTAAAAAAAAAAAAATAAATAAATAAACAGTTTTAATTGAAAAATCAGAAAAAAATTTAAACGAGGTTTTTTTCCTTTTCCTCAATATTTCTTAATTTACTTAAAATATATTTAAAATTTTACACATACATATACCATTTACATATACCTATGATGATCTGGAGAAGTAATTAAAATTTACAAATATGTCTTTCTTTCTTGAGTTTATGATTATAACAACTATTTACTGATAAAAAATTAATATTAATCATGAATATAAGCTTATAAAGTATCTTTCCGGCTCGCCCTTACAAACAAATAAAATAAACTGCGTTTTTAAGTTCCACCTTTGAAAATTTGATTTTCGGAAACTTCTGTGATCAATGATTTTTTGAAATGTCTGAACCTTCGATCTCCGGAAACTTCCGGATCACTGTTATCAAAACTTCCGGAAATCCGGATTTTTTCCGGAGCACAATCAGCCCTGTACATTGAAATTGATTTTATTAGTCTTTTTTATAAATATTTAAAACTTGCATCTTGAATTTTTAAATAAATCCTCACACTAATTGTACATGTCAAAGAACTATAAAAAAAAGAAAAAGAAAGAAAGTCAGATCTTTAAACTTTATAACTTTTAGCATCTTGAATTGTACAATTTTCGTTTTAGAATTTCAATGTTTGTTTTTTTTCCAATTCTTAAAATTATTTATAAAATTTCTTTTACAAGTTTTGTAGTTTCGGTCAATGAATTCAAGAGCAACAATTAACACTTGAGCCAACAGCTTGTGCACCCTTAGAGCACTGTTAAACAATTAAAAATTTAAATATAAAAGATATATAAAGAAGTAACATACTTATCTGGCCAAGGAATGGCCATGTACTGTTGCCACCACCTCCCAACAACTATTGATACATAAAAACCCAGAACAAATGAAAGTGGAATAAGATTTGTAAATGCTTCACAATATATGGTCAGTTTTTCAAAAACACTGTAAGAGAGAAAAAAAAGTTCAGTAAGTATTTACATAAAAGAAAATGTTAAGACTTTCACATACAAAAAATTCTATTACAAGCTACCACTATAAAAAGCAATCATAATTTCTACTGATTGACAAACGAATACATTAAATAAAAATCTAAGAGAGTGACTTTATTCAGTTACATGTTTTTCAAAAAAATAAAAAATTGTGTTGGAAACAACCTAACAAAGCTGAAATTTAAAAAACTAAAGTCAGAAGCACTTTTTCCATGAAAATTTATCAACAAAATCTGGTCATAATTAGAAACTATAAATTGATAAAGTGAAAACTTAATTGCGTAAGAAATAAAGATAAAAATATTCTCATTTTCTTTTTTTTTCTTCTTTTTTTTAAGACTCAAACTGTTTGTTTTAGAAAGCAGGATTTACCACTCCCAGACAGTTAAACTATAAAGGAGAGATATGCTATGATGCACACTTTCTGGAGTTCTAAGACACATGCTCTACAAAGCAAACAATCCATAAAGTTTTTTCTCATCTTACTCCAATTGTGACGATTCAAAGCAGACATGAACGGAAAGTTCCCGGATATGAAAATATCAATCACGGATATGAATCAATTTAAACGGGCAATGACTTAAATAAAACCTAATTTTACTGAGCTTTTCGCTTATTTAAGTTTTTTTCTGAGTTACTCAATTTCCAAAATAAAATTAAAACAGTTCCTGATTCACACACTGTGCTTAGTTAAAGCTAGTGTTCCAAATTTTTCTTCTACATCTTATTTTGTTCCCTCTCATTCAGTTTTAAATTTAAGACTGAAATCAGTAAAAAGATCATAAAATTTTACACCTAATTACCAGTTCCAGAAAAGAAAAAAGATAAATTGCTAGTTTATGTATTACTTACTTAGAGCTAGAATAAATATATCAGGTAATTTTTAAAACTAAGTTTTATTTCTAAAATTAAGTTAGATACCAATACAATAAAAATAACAGGATGAAAAAATATTTTCTTTCAATACATCCTTTCAATATTTAAACAAATAAGTAAATATTAGGACTATTCCGTAACTGGCGACCATTAAAAAAATTACCAAACTATTATTGGTATCAGTAATGCTCAATTGTGGTAAAAAGTACCAAATATACCAAATACAGGTATTGTGGTCAGAGTGTTTTTATGGTAGCCAGAAACGGAATAGAGCATAATCAAATATTATACAGTAGAACCTCAATCGATCGTTCCTCGTGGGACCATTCCTTACGAACAAGACATACGAGAAAATGATAAATGAGTCTAAATTGTGGTTCCATTCCGTCGTCTCTTGCACTTTTTTTGGCTTTTGGCAACAGTTTCTGAACTTAAACACCTCAAGTTCCAACATTTTCATCAACTAATACACTATAACATCAGACTCACTATTTTACCCAAACTATAAAAAAATTCTTATTTTCTTAATCATAAGCATTAGGAGTTACTTTTTTCTTCTCAAAATGAAAAAAAAAAAAACTTTTTAAAAAATGTCAGTAAAATTTCTGAATGATAGACGCAGGAATTCGTTAATTTTCAAAACAATCTAAAGGGGTATCATTAACATTAAAAGACTACCATTTCTGGTGAGACCATTAAAGCAACATACAGATAAACATAAGATGTGGGAAAGATGGATACAAGTTAGACTGTAATTACAGCAATGATATAATATACTTACGTTCTCTGATTTTCAGTAAAAACATAACGATATAGTAAACTGAGGCTATAATACAGCCCACAGAAGATCACCATTTCACGATACAGCAGCTTGTAGATGCTTCCTCGCCATCTCACCAGCAACTTTGCAAAGCCGCAAAGTCGAGCTTTACTCACGTTTAAAGAATATGTGACAGTCATACTTTTTTATGAATGAAAACACTGAGTACTGAACAATGAGGAGAAAAAGGAGAAGTTCACAACAACACCTAACACTGGAATTTTCTGCAATGGAGTACAGCAATAAACAAACAGTTTTTTCTATTTTTTGATGAATAATGGCAAAAGTCTCCGCTAAAGGAAACAGAGTTCTTTTCAACATTTAAGTATCAAGCTGATTCATTATGTATCTGGCAACCACGTTGGACCATTCCTGGGTTGCAGAAAGCATATTCCCGTTACATGGAACAATGGGATAAAGATTAAATTCTTCCATGAGTAAGTTAGTCTTCAATCCAAGAATAGGTATTAAAATTGCAAGTAAAGAGGGAGATCGTCACTCCTAGAAAAGAAAAGAAAAATATTTAACACTTTATTCATCAGACATAATTATCTCACTTAAGAAAATAACTTATTTATTTTTATTTTCATTTTTTCCAACAGTTACAGACATCAAATGTTTATAGATTATTAGAGCTAAAACAAAAAATAAAAACTATTTTTTCAAAAATGTTAAGAAGCTTAAACTGAAATGCACACTTATATAGCAGTATTTTTTTTTTAAACTTAAATATTTTGTTGGGGCTATTTATGTATTATAAAAAATTGCAATATTAGGATTGTTTACATACTATAAAATAATGTTAAAATAGATTTTAAACTAAAACTCCAGCTCCATGTTCTTGAAAAACATGGTCCTCTAAAGCAAAACAAATAAAAATAAGTAAATCTTAAAATTAAAACTGCTTAAATATTTTTGATTATTATTAAATATTATAAACTGGAATTAAAAATTATAAGAGTTAAAAATATTTTTTTGGAAAAAATAAATTAAATTTCTATAAAAAAATTGTTTAAGGCCATATAATTTTAAAGAAAAAAAAATCACAGCTATAAAAATAAAAGTCAAACATAGGTCAATAATTTTTTACCCTACTACCCCAAATTTAAAAAAAAATACTAAAATTTTTTGAATTTGAAAATAATTTTCTGCAATTCCTCAACAAAGAAAAATTTGATTTCTACTTATTTAACTGGAAAAAAAAATCTGTAAAAGAAATTCTTTAAAATTTAAATACATATTTTATCAAGAAGCTATATTATTTCTCATACATACACTTTTATAATCTTTTTTTTCCTTCCAAAAATGTCTGACGATTTATAAAGAATGAATCTTTGCTCAGATAATAAAATAAAAACACTTCGAAGAATTTTCTAGAATATTTTTCAAAATATTTATGCTTTTAAATAAATACAAAGTCTTTTGTAATTTTCTGAACACTTAGATAACATCAAATGAAAAATTATTTAGATCAGGAAAAAAATTATTCTAAATTAGTCTCAGCAGAGCAAGTCTTAATTCATCTTTCATACTTAAATAAATGATTGAATGAAGAAAATTCGCGATTTAAATCCTGGTTTACATCTCTAAAACACATAAAATTCACAGCTAATTTTACTTTGTTTTAATACTCAAGCAAATAAGATTTAAATACGTTATAAGCATTTGACTAAAAATGGCACTATAAAATCTCCATTTACTCAAGAGTATGTGTAGTTCAACTTACCAATTATTTATAATCGTATTTTCAGCTCTAATATTTTCTCACACTATTGCCAAATAAAGTTTATTACGGCTTAGTGATTAAATGGAAGGTTTTAAAGTAAATTATCACAGTAAAATTACAATGAATGCCTCGTTATGAGGAGAACAAGAGAACCGCATCGGATGAAGGTAAAAGATGACGCAAGATGAAGGAGCAGATTCCAGATTTGTCTTTTCGATTATAATATAACTATTTCCCTATCGATACTTCATGATGATAAAGCTCACAAGATGGCAGCACGAGTACACTTTTTTTCTTCCCCAAACTTTTCTGTTCTTATTCGCTTATTGGTAATAAGAGGACTCGCAGGTTCAGGATGGTAAAATTCATGACTGAAGGCAGGAAGGAAATTATAGGTTTTTAGTTTTAATGTTAAAAACAGAAAAGCTATGGTAGTTATATGCAAACGTAAAATATTTCAAAAATGTTTAAACGGGAACATTAATTAATTTGCTTTGTCCCGTAAACGCTGCCTTTATACGTGGTTCCCAATTCCATTTTAAAATTTGAAAAAAGCAGTTTGCATTACTTTTTAAAGAAAATACAAACACTTCGTTAAAATATATATAGACATTTTGTAATAAAATGAATTTTTTTTAACAAATAATAATGTCTAAACCTTAACGCATAACCAGTAGGCAATATTTGCGTCGTCAGTTACAGTATGTCGCCATATTTCGATAATCAATTATTTATTATAATATACAAATGACGAATTTTGAGGCTACTGAAATGAATGAGGATATAAAGAGTAGAGTAACAACGGAAAAAATCTGATCAAACGAAGCTCCAAACTAAGTCGGAGGAAGAAAAAAAAACAGGAAAATCTAAAAGAAGGAAACATAATTATCTTTAATTTTTTTCAAATAAACTTAAGCTGGATTTTCAGTCTATTTAACAGAATCTTTCGAAACATGTAAAACACAAAATCTAACCCAATTAGATAAAATTCGCTATTTTAGAATTTTGATAGATTTTTTTAACAAATTTAAATCGAATCAACTTGAAAAGCAGCATTTTATTCAACTGTTTTTGGATTTTTGATAAATTTGTTCTTACGTAACGTAGTACTTAAAAAAAAAAAAAAAAAAATTCGAATAACTTTTCATCTAATGATCGGATCTTCACGTTCTAGAACTCATTCTTAAAGATTTGAGTGGGTTACTTTAAATATGCTAATTAGTTCATGCAATCAATATGCTAAGTTACTGAATGAGACACAAAAAATATACCTTCTCTGAATAAACATACCCTTTTTTCAACGGATTCCCAAAATATAGTGTGTAGCTGCAATTTGGGAAATGTGATCCCTATAGTTTAGTCAGGAGAGTGATCCAAAGTTTGGATCCCTTAATGTTAATTTTACTTTTTGCGTATTTCGTCATATCTCGAGAACTTTTTAAGCGAATTGAAAAATTTTGCACACAGTTATAAAATTTGTTTATCCAAATAAACGTCCATGTGGAAAAAAAAATTTTAAATATTTATTATTTTTCATTATTATATAGACGAAAATTTTTGAATATTAAAGTATACAACTTTTTAAGGTCATTTTAAAGTATGTAATTTTACAAGGCAAAATACGAAACTTGAACGAAATCGGTTAAATAGTTCCAGAGAAATCGAATTTTAAACATTCGAATTCTTTAAAATTCGATTTCTCGAGAACTATACAACCAACTTTACTCAAATTTTATATTTCGCCATGCAAAATTGCATATTTTAAAATGACGTAAAAAAATTTTATACCATACAATTCAAAATTTCTTTGACTATTATAATAAAATTTTTAAAAAAAATAATAATAACAATAAATATTTATTAAAAAAAATTTTTCGTATGGAAATGTCTTTGAATAAACGAATTTTATAATTGTGTGCAAAAATTTTTCAATTCACTTAAGAAGTTCTCGAGATGCGACGAAATAAGCAAAAAGTGAAATTCACATTAAAGGGTCCTAACTTTGGGTGGCTCTCCAGATCAAACTAAAGGGACCATATTTCTCAGATTACGGCTACCCCCTAAATTTAAAGAGTCAGAAATCCGAATCCGTCGGGAAAAAAGGTATGTTTCTTTAGAGAAAGTACGCTTTTTTGTAGCTGATTTTGTAACTTAAAATATCGTCAGCTGTAATTAATGAGCATATTAGGGGTCACCCCCTTAAACCATTAAGAATGAGTTCTAGAACATGAAGATCGGATCATACGATCAAAAGTTATTCGGGGCAATCCGTTTTATTTATTTATTTATTTTATTATTATAATTTCCTTGTGGCTCACTGTGCAGTGGAAAAATTCATCAGCATTATCCATATCCCTTAGTCCTGGTCCTAAGCACCCATAATCTCCAAATAATTACTGATAACAATAAAAGAAAGATCACTGATAACAAAAGAAAAATCACTGATAACCAAAGAAAAAATGCTGATAAAAGAAAATCACTGAAAACAAAAGTAAAATCAAAAAACAGGCAAAAGATGTACAGAAATTACTAATTAAAATGCATTAAATTTTTGAGAAAAGATCCATTGAAGTTCTTAAAACTATCAATTGCTATTTTTCCTCATATAATACAACGGCTATATTTTGTGGTTAACAGGTAAAATCAGATTTGAATGTGAATTCAACGCCAAAATAAAAAAAATTACTTTAAAAATAAAAAATTCAACAGAATCTTAATAAACACGTTTTAAAATAATCTGCACACAGAATTTAACATTATAACTAAAAAACCAGATAAAAATGAACGATCATCATAGCAATGGGAAATATTTACTCGCACTATTTAATGAATTCAAAACTAAAGATTTTCTTTTAGCAGATTAACATAGGTTTATAAACCTATCAAAAATAACAATGAAAATTCCTCAAATATGTTCCTTAATTTAAGGTAACAACAGAACGATTGGCCTGCCAAATTGAGATATTTTACGCATTTTATTTATTACGTTATTAAAATCGGGGGTGCAATGAACTGGTCCGCCGTTCCGGCACTATAAAGAATGTTAAGTTTCACCTTGGAATAATTTTTTTAACTAAAGGAAAAAAGAACAAGTTTTTATAAAATAAATTCTTAATGCAAATAAATCGTCAAGTAATACACACAATAGTATCTAATTGTTTTACAAATGTACTAAGTTAGAGCTCAATTGTGTCTGACGAAAACAATTAGCACATTTACGAAATCAGCTTTAATATAACCCTATATTTCGATTTTATAACAGTGATCATAATATTTTATTTACTAATAATTGTATCGAGAAATATTTGATAAAATAAATAACATTTCAGTGAAAAATTTTATATTTTTCAAGCAGTTCAAAATATTAGTTTTATTGTTCATTAATTCATAAATCCTTCAATCTGCAAGCTTCTATTAGTTTTTGAGAGAATTAAACTTGAATTTGTAAATAAGAATATTTAGAAGTGCTTTTTTTTCGCAACTGGAAACAGTCTACAAATATCAGAGAATTAAATAAAGCAGTCCCTGCAACAGACCATTGTGGGCCAGCGGGGTCACGGAAGTTAAAATAGGTATAGATAGGTACTTTATTTACGTCGCACTAGAGCTGCACAATGGTCTATTTGAGACTGTCTGGGAAACATCCCTGAGGATGATCCAAAGACATGAAATCGCAGTTTTGATCCTCTGTAGAGGGGATGGCTCCCCTGCTTGGTAGCCCGACAACCTGCATGTGCAGTCTAGTACTTTAAGGTAGAACAGGTTTAACGAAGGCCGATTCCGCGCACCCTCGGTCCCTACGGCAGGCTGATCATAGTGGTCACCCACACGCTTACTGATGGCAACCAATGATGCTTGACTTCGGTGTTCTACTGGGAACCGTGTATTTACGATCAATCCACTGCGGAACCTCATGGAAATTAAGGTTCCACAATTTAGTGATAAACGGCATATTTGTGGCTTTACTGACCATACAAGCTGTTACCCATTGATCTGAAGCTGGGTGGACTTCAAGCTACCACTGGGAATCGAGCCCCAGTCCTTTACAATGATAGTTCACTGCTTTAAGCAGTAAGCCGTTCGATAATAAAAAGAGGAAACTTAAATAAAACTATAATAACTTTAAAATTTCATAATTGTTGCGCTTTTTTCCTTTTCTCTATTTTTTTATTTCACACTTGGGAGATTTGCATTCCGCTAAAAAAATTTGCTAGCACTACTACGGTACGGATTCCACTGTAATGTCGCCTTTCTCTCATTACTACAGTTACCAAACCCATTTTTATTAACCTTTTACCAAAACAGACTGGAAGTAATATAAAATAAAAAAGTGGTATAGTAAAGTATAAAGTAACATAATAAAAAATTTATGATTGAATTTTGAAAACTTTAAATTATTTGAATATTTCAATTCTTTCCTAGAAACGTTTACGTAGCTGCAATGAAAATAATCGTCATTAAAATATGTGGAGCGGAGTAAAGAAAAGATTGTTCTATTAAATTAAGATGGTGGGAAACCTGTTTCTGCTACTTCCCGTTTAGAACGGATTATGATGAACAAAAAAACGAAAACCGGACATGATCATTCCATAACACGAGATATTGCAGAATACTTCTAATAATGAATAAAACTAAACTGGTTTAATATTAAGTCAAATGGTTTTACAAATTATATTTAGGAAGGTCTTAATTACATTATAATTAGGTTTAGCAATTTCTGAAAAACTAAAATAACTCCTAGAAAAGTTTCTAAAAAAGATATTCGAAAACTCACTGCTTTATCTCTCAGATTAAAAAATAAATTAATAAATAAATAAAATATCATTTCTGTTAGAGAAACCCGATCTGAGAATTAAGATCTTTCTAAAATAAGCCTAAAATTATAAATTTAAAATAAAAGAGTTTTAATAAAGAAAATAAAAATGATGGAATGTTGCAGTCAGGAAATTTAATTACAAAAATTTTTATTACTAATTTAGGAAAAAAATTGGAAATTATATTACAAAAATGCGTTACTTAATATTTTAACTTACTTTTAAAAAAAATCATACAATCAAATACATCAGGGCATATCTACAGTGTTACATATGCACAGCATGAAAGAAAAGAGGAACACGAGATTTTTTTTACAAGTCAAATAATTTTAATGCTAGTATTTTAAATTTTTAACATCGTAAATCACTAACTGCAAAATGGCGAATAGTGTATGAGTTTACGTCAAAAAATTATGCCGGCGAATAATATCAATTTATTCAACTTCCTATTGGTTATGTGAATACTCCCATTTTTTCTGTTCTACAATTCTTGAGCAATACTTACGCCACATATTTTATAATAATTAAAATACGTCGCCTTAAACACTGATTATTTTCGTAGCATTTTT
Organism: Parasteatoda tepidariorum; assembly: GCF_043381705.1. NCBI lineage: Eukaryota > Metazoa > Arthropoda > Arachnida > Araneae > Theridiidae > Parasteatoda > Parasteatoda tepidariorum. The sequence goes on from NC_092213.1 coordinate 8,625,742, forward strand.
TTAAATATATCATTTTTCTACAAGACACCATATTATAAAAATATAAATTAGAAACACACACAATCTAAATATTTATATATTTTCCACAAGAGTTTATAAATTCTTATTTTACATTCAAATGAAGGGAGAGAAAAACATAATAGCAAACTAAAGGTAAAATTACTAAACATTTGAATAAAATTACTAAATATTTGAATAAAATTACTCAGGGTACCAGAAGAAACTATTACACTGGTTTTTCAGAAAAATTTAAAAAGGTCACGAGGCCTAATTAAAAAAATATACATATATATATATATATTAATAAAATGAAACAAAAAAAAATTTAAAATGCATCTTCACAAGTGAATTAAAAACTGAGAATGTAGAATCAAATAGTCATTCCAATCAAATTAAGTATAATTTTAAAACAGCTTTTAAAAAATGTCAATCTTAAGTTTTTCACTTCAATCTTAAAATTGTGTAATATATAATATGAAATATTCACAGCAGGCAATATCAATATATGAAACGACAACAGAAGTGTTCAAAATTCAAATAGCGAATACAAAACATATTTCCAAAAAACCATAGTTATAAAGCAAAAAATAAATCCGAAGACAAGTTAAAAACCTAGAATAAAGAAAATCACTTTGAAAAAAATTTTCTTCTATCTCGTTATACTGAAATAATAACAAATACTTAAAAATATTAATTTTAATATTAAGTCAGTCAATTTAATTTTGACACTAAATATCACAATTTTTTTATTCTAAGAATGATAAAATGTCTTCTAAATTACATAGAGCACGTATACTTAATAATGATGAATTTCAAACGATCACTGGCACAAATAAAAAAATTAAAAATATATCATTACAAAAGAATATGACTTACTTAGATCACTTTATGCAAAGGAATCGAGATAAGTTAGTAATCAGATGAGGATATGAAGAAAGCAAGAACACGGAAAGATACTTCCGACTCAGCAGGTAGCAATAGAATGTCTGTGGTTTTGTGAATCAAAGATTATTCAGATGCATTCCCAGCAACACCATTGAGACACGCATGCGCATTTGAATATCTGCAGCAGCCAGCTAGCTTGTCGCCAAGTGTCTGGCAAATCTAGACCCCAAAATGTTCTTTTCCCCCTTTTTTTTTACTTTTTAAATGTCGTTTGCTTAAAATGCTTTTGTGTTGTAACGTGAAAAAAGAAAAGCAAAAGTTTAAATAAATAAATGCATAACATCTCCCATTTATTTTTACTCTTTCTAAACGTTAAAAGTAATATAATATAATATAACGATTTCTTAGAACAATTTAATTCCAATAACTGTTTAAATCAAAGGATTCAAAGCTTTTTAGACGACTTCACAAGACTAATCGTATTTTATTTATTTATTTATTTATTTTTTTTGTATGAAATGTAAATGCGTGAAAGATTTCTACTTTATAACTCAAAACAGTTTCCTAAGAAGAAGAGGGGGGGGGGGAACTAGGAATAAAAAATAGACAAGAGTAGAATAATATTGATATCAAGGTGACAAGCAGAAAATTCTTAAGAGCTAATTTATTTGTCTCGGTGAATTTTTAATAAAAAGAATACTCAGAAATATTCATATATATATTATTTTAATATTTTTTTCTGAAAATGTTCGAAGCATTTATTTCTGATAACGTTCAGAAATAGGTATTTAATGCGCAGTATTGAAGACGCTCATCAATTATTATTTCTTAATTAGAGTAGTTTTACATTCCATACACGTTAGCACACACGTTCTACAGAAAATTTTCTAAAAGTTATTAACAAATCAATGTTAATATTTATTGAGAAAAGTTTTAATTTCGGGATATTTTGCCCCTTTGATGACGTTGATATGTTTTACGTAATATTTTTTAGAAAATTTTCCTGCATTTAAGAGTTAAAAGATTTTATTAATCCACTGAATAGGGAATAACTTGAACACGGTAAAAACAAAGATATTCATTGTCGTTTTCATTTTTAGTAGTTATCAGTGGATTTTATTCATTATATACAGAGTGTTCCGTTAATCAAGGATATTAATACATATTTTAAGAATCCTCGTTAAAAATAAAATAAAAAAATGAGCATTATAGATCGTAAATTTAAATTTAAGATAAGGAGTAACGAAAACGCTATATAAATATGTCGAATCACTCGCGAGGACGAGGACGAAAAATGCCAAAACCAGTTTGATTGTTTGATGTAACCTAGAGATTTTTATAATTATCGTACTTTAACACCTTTTTGCTTGCTTCAGCTAGCAAACTGGTTTTGATGTTTCTAGTCTCGGCTTCCTCGGCAGTGATTTATTGTGATGTTTTTGTTTCCCACTCGCTAAGTGTCATAGCAGAAGAATATTTCGTTTTTTTTTTCTAAGAAACGTAACATTTTTTAAAACATAAGTAAAAGAAATTATGATTTTTGTTTTGTCTTTTAAGAAAATAGTAATTACCAAGGCGTGAAGCACTCATCAATTATTATACCTTAGAATATTCATTAGAATAATACACTTAACCAAGAGATAAAATAAGTTAAAAATAAGTTAGGGATAAAATAATTTAGATAAGTCAGTAAAAGTTTTAAATAAAAATTCACAAAATCAATTATTTTTCCTTTGTATGTAGTCTGCCGCTTATTTAGCAGGTTTTTTTCATGACGCAGTCTTTTGGATAATTGTAAACCCTTAAATGTTGGAAAATTAATTTTCTGACGAATTAATCAAACGTATAAATTATAATCAATATTAAGTCAAAGAATAAAGTATCTCCCCTCCATTTTCTCCATTCTTTACCCGAACGTGGTTTGAAGCATGTCATTTCACGTGCTTCTAGATTGTTCTTTTTAAAAAAAATATTTTTATGATGATTGTAATTTTAACCAAAAGAGCTGTCAACTTTCGAAATTTATTCTCAAATGCTTCGTTCTGTAGACTCATAAAATGCTGAATCCTAACGCACGCTTACTCTCCGAAACAGATAGACTGAAAGTAATGACTTTTCGAACAATAATGAAAGAAACCGCCTTGACGTGGGTTTTTTTAAGTCAGGTATTATAAATTGAAGAAAATTGACTTTAAGAACGCACAAAAAAAAATTATATTGAGGTTATGAATCATGATCAGTCCTCTGGAAAAATTTTGCACAATTTTTTTCCCTTTAAATAGAAACGAACATAAGTGTTACAGAAAAAAATTTACCCTTTAATCAACTGTTCCGAATTATAAATAAATAAATTTTTTTTCAAATTTGCATTCGAACGAAATATGGGTATATGAATATACCATTGAAATCATTATTAAGCGATTTTTCGTTTCGAGTTATAAATTAAATTTTTCTATTAATTCAGCAGCGAAATTTTAACTGTAAACATTTTTAAAAATTCAGTTTATATGTAGTACGCTAATTGAAATATTGTGAATGTTCCCGGCATATTATGATTGTTTACTGAATGGTGCTAGATTGTTTACTGAATGGTGTAGTCTGCTAAAAACAATTTTTTTCTGCTTTATTTATTTACTGGCACGACAGCCACTGATGGGCCCTGGCCTTCCGCTGAACCCCATTCCACGCCGTTTAGTCGTTGGTCCATTTTTTTATTTTACTTGTTTTAAGGTCCTTTTTCATACAGTGAATAAAAGTAAGTTTTGATCTTCCGCTTTCCCTTCCTTTGTACAGTAAATGTAATGATGTCTGGCTCTTTTACCCTTTGACACAGAATTTTCACTAAGCATACTTTTCATATTTTTTTTTCATTTTTTTAATACTTTTAGTCAAAATAAGTAGAAAAAAATTATATTTAGCATTTTGATAATTTAACGTTATGAAATATAGCATGAAACAAGTTTTTCTGTGTTAAGGGTAAAATCTTCTAAATAGGGCTTACTTCCAAACAATAACTTATCAAATTTGCAGTTATATAGATCTAAAAGCAATTCATCATTGAAATTTCTTTAATGTAGAAAATTAAATGATTTTAACATTTTTGTGACTTAAATTTTTGAATATGAATTTAAAAAAATTCAAACTTCTTTTTTTGGATCTTATATTTTTAGTACAAACATAATTCCGATAATCTAACAGTTTTTTTTTTTTTTTTGGTAACTATAAGACTGTTATTTTTTATAATTAAAAAATTCCAAAATATATTTTTGCATGTAATTGGAACGTTAGAAAAAAATATATATGAAAGATACACCGGTATCCCATCTTCGTTAAAGGGTTAAATAGTTTATTTCGGAGTTTGTGTTCCAATTCGCAACAACTTTTTCATCCCCTCTCTAACAATGTATTTTACAAAATTTTTGTTGCATTCAATTTAATTATTTCTACTAATATCAGCTTACGTATTTTGTTGCATTAACGTAACAATCTTCTTCTTTCATTATACTAATGTTGCATCGTCCTTCAATAAATATCAATTAACCAATAACACGTTCTTTTTTTTTCAGCTATGTGGGAAATTAAAAATGTCAAAAATTAATTATGGAATGAACAAATCATAATAGTAATGAGCATTTTCGTTGTGAAGTTACGTAATGAAAATAATTTCCTTGTAGTTGTTGTTTCCTGTGCGTTCCGGGAAAATTGGACGGATCTAATTTTTCATTCCTATAAAGCAGCTCTGAAAAACATTTTTGGTTATTAAGATAATTGGTATTGGATTACCTTATTGAACATTAAAAACATTAAATTAAAAAAAAAAAGACAAAGAAAAGCCTTACAAGCGTTTTAAAACAGGAGCCCGTTTTCAAGACTTATCAAACGAGAATCAGAAGAAACAAAGACGATTAAAGTTTAAATCTGTGTTATACTTCCATCTTTTTAGAACTATACCTCAGAAAATACTGATTTGATTATTTATTGACGCTTTTGATATAAAATATTTTAAAGTACTGGAAAAATTTTAATTCAAAAGCTCTTTTAGTTAGATATTGTTTTATTTATTTATTATAAACGTCATTGAAGAGCCGACCCAGTTTAGGGTTCACGACTCCCAATTTTCAACTCCGTAGCCTTGTAATTTTGAACGCAATCGAGAGGAAAACCTCCCACAGTTAGCTTAACGGCAAGAGGACTCTAATCCATGATCCGTCTACCACTGAAGTTATTTTTAGTCAGCAAGACTACAGTGGTCGGTGCGAGCCGGGTGCGGAATTCGTTTCGCCCAGTCATGACTGGGATTCGAATCTGGTTCACCTCATTGGGATGCGAGCACTCTATCCCCTTATCCACCACGGATTAGTTGGATATTGTTATGCCAAACAGCTTCCAAATTTTCCTTTTTCTCAAATCACATTTGCTTCATCTCATTCACTTCTGGAGAGCTCTGAAAATGAGAGCTTGTTTTTAATCGCTCGACTGCTTTTTTTTTAAGAGAATGAAGTTTTTAATCGAGTAGTGTCTTACCACTTTAGTTTCTTGGGATTATTTGTTTAAGGAAAGCCTTACTCAACAAAAACAAAATCTTGAAAACTCTCAATCAAAATTTCAGCTATTCAATAAAATCTTGATAAACAAACAACCAAAAAAGGAAAAATTTTATGCGGTATAACACAAGCAATATCCAACTAAAAGAGCTTTTCATTTGAATTAAACATTTTTAGATATTTTAAAATATTTTATGTAAAAAAAAATAATAAATAAACATCAATAAGTAATCAAATTAGTATTTTCTGATGTATTGATCTATCCGGTATGAGCAGTTCTCAAATGATGGGAGAATAATAGATTTAAACTTTACGCTTTTTCAACAATTAAGATTAAATTTAATACACTGTATAAACATTTCAGTAAATTAATAAAACTGACTACTTATAGGAATTAAACTAAATTATTGAAGAAAATTTCGATAAATACCTTTAAAAAAAGTAAAAGATATTTGCAAACTAATTTTTTTTTTTTAAGTTATTCTATTCATGATGTTAACAGAGCCAAAATTATTTTTTTAATAGCATCTAAATCAAGGAGCAAAATTCCACTCGCCAAATAAATAAATACACGAAAATTAAACAAACAATCCCAATTTTTAAATAGTTGCTTTTTACCCCTTCCCGATTTTTTATATATTTCATTTGTTTATTTATTTTTTTTTTTCATTTCAAATGCATAAAATATACGTATTTTGTCGGATTTTTGGAACTATAATATTGAAAATATTCCATCTAACTTCCGAATCTTAGGATTAAACACTCACTCCACATCAAATAATTTTTATTTATTCGTATTGGTCACTTCCTGACCTCCCCGAAGTAATCCAACAGCACACATTCCATCAATTTGGACGTAGGAACCAGAACGAACCGGAGTAAACCGGCTGAATTCTGCATCTTTTACCCATTCCATCTGCCGAATCCTTTATTTCAACCAATAGCGTATTGACATTTATAGATGAATTCTTCGTTGGAGGGAATACTTTCGAAAAGCTTCTCTTTGTACCATATCCGATAAAATTTTTGGGTTACCAGACAAAAACTTATTCCTTCATCCTCATTCCATTAAAAGACCCTCTTCCCTCAAAACTCAACTGAAAAGGGAAGAGTGTTCGAAAGAACCGCAGAAAAAAAGCCCCTCGTTAGCTACTATTTAAATCACACAGTAATTAAACCCGAATTTAATGTCCCTTAACAATTATTCGAACGTTATTAGATATTTTTAAAAGGTTAATTAATATGATTTGAAGTTGAATATTAATTTGAAGAATTTTTAATACTTCATATTTTTAATACAATGATGTAATACATAGTAGTATTATTATAAATTTTGTATAAATTAAATCAATTAACAATAATATCTCGGGATTTTAATCTTTATATAAATTTGAAAAAATTAACAAAGATGATAAAGTTTAATTTAATTGTATTATTATAATTTAATAGTATTATAGATATTGTATAAATTAAATAAATTTACAATAATATCACAAAATCTCTTAATCATTAGATAAATTAAAAATATTAACAAAAAGGATAAAGTTTAATTTAATACAGCAAGTTGAAAAAAAATAACTAGTTGAAAAAGTATTATTTGTGTATTGTTATTATATCACTGTAAAATGCATGTTATTGATCAAATTTCGAACAATTTTAAAACTGCTTCAGATTCAGATTTTGTCCATTTTAAGATCCATTTTAAGAATTAGTGTATACATATGCATTCTAAATAAATGATTCTTACTTTAGATTGTCTCGTAAAAATAATTGTGTATCATATCTTTCTGTAACTAAAATTAATAGTTGGAATAAAGTAGCTGTTAGTATTAGTAGCGTTGTAATACAAGAAAAATTTTTACAGTTTATATTTAGTGAAATGTCTAACGATAAATGTCACTGTGCTTTTCTCATTTCAGGTCTTTATAAAGGAATTAAAGTCAAAAGTTCTTTTTAAAATTTGTTGCCAAAAACACAAATTAATTAATTTTAATTCCATTGAAACCTGTAATGAATTGACGTCAATTAAATGTCGCCGTGCAGTGAGTATTTGTTGTTCTTTGCTGTCTTGTATTTAATCAGGAACCGATGATGACGTCAAGTAATAGTAAATGGAGATTTCTAACGTAACGCCCGATCCGGAAAATAAGTGGGTGTCAAATTTGTGACGAAAGCTCTACTCCCTTTTACAGGAAATGTTTTCAATTCTGAATAGGGCTGACGTAATATGTGAAGAGTTTAATATCAATATCGGCGTCATATTATTATTTTAAATTGGGATAAAAATGGAAAGGAAAAAAATAAAGCAAAGCTTTGATAAGAAATCACAGTATTTCTTTCTCTTTTTTTTCATAAAAAAAACTTACTATACAATTTATTATTAAAATTAAATTAATTTATTTAAAACATTTATTTCAATTCTTATCAAGTAATTGGAAGTGCAACCCCCTAAACGCTTCTGTCTCTAACCCCCAAGATTTCTCCCAATCAATTTTTCTTTAAACAGACCATTACGTGAAAATTAAAAATTTTCCAAATAAAAAACATCAAAAAAATTTTTTTTCCTCTTCTTTTTATTGCATTAAATGGGAATATTTCGATTTTGGTATATGTTCGCGCCAACTACAATTGTCAAGACACAAAAAGGTTTTTGTACCAGTTAAAAATCTAAAAAGAATTGGTATAAGTTTCTTGCATATACCCTTCAAGCTGTTCTCTCACCTGCGATCTTTTTTTCTTAGTTTCTGGCTCGGTTGACACCAAAATTTTGGGGCAAGTATCTCTTCACCCTTAAATTTAGTTTCTCTTATTTAATTTCAGATTTTAATGAGTAAAAATTAAACCGAATAAGAGGCAGAGCTTCTGTTCCTTGCAAAATGTTCATAATGTACTTCCTGACTTCAAAAATGAAATTTCATAAGTTCGCTTACTAAAGAGGCTTATTACGTTGAATACAACTTGCATGAAACAGTCTATAAGCACTTAATTATTTAAGGCTGTTTTTCGAAGATTCCGTTGTAATAATAAAGTATGCTTTTCTTGCGAAAAATATACTATTTTTAAAACTGCTGTGAGTTTGCTGTTACTCATGATTGTTAGGTCAAGTTTAACCTATGTGAAGCCAGTGCTGTCAATGCTTATTTTGAAAATGGCGCAAAACGTCAATATGCAGAAAAGCCACAGTTTTGTGAAAATGTAAAACGTTTGTGGTCTGACTTTTTAATATTTAAAAGCTTACTCCAGTGCTGCATTACATTTGTTTCGTGTAATAATCTTCGAAAAAAGAAAAATATCCCCAAAAGTTTCCCTTGAATAAAAAACATGCTCGAATAATTTGAAGATTTATTACCTTTTTATTCAAACTAGATTGAAAACAAAGTAACATTCGAATTTTGAGTTCATTAATAGTATAGAGGAATATGTTAATCACGTGATCATATCATGAATCGGAAGAAAAAAAACATCACGAATGACTGATTCAAATGACGTGACAACGTTATTGACCCAATAATACAAGTATGAAAGAAAAAAAGGTTTCGAATTATGACTAGAAATTTATTTGTGTGACGTTTGGAATTCGCAGGTAAAATGTTCAGTTTACGCAACATTGGTTAAAACGATGCGTCGTCATGCAAAATTTTGATGACTTAATGGCGCCAATTTTGCTGAAAGAACAAAAGTCAGGATTGCAGAATATCGTTGATTTATAACTTTTGTGAGAGCTCAACTCCAATTCCGATTTATCTTGGATTAAAATTTTCATCGAATCGTCTGAAAATATTAATATTGTTATTAAATAAATATTAGTATCAAATTATGTATTTCTATTTTTTGTAAGATTGGAGTTAAAGATATTTTATTTAAAAATACATTTTATATTAAAAAATAATAGCGTAAAAAATAATATTGGACAAATATTGATATTTTGTAAAATCATCGCAAAGAAAAAAAAAAGAGTTAGATATCAATCAATCGCATCCGCCCTTTTATAAATAACTTATGACATGAAGATTCTTAAAAGAATATTCTGGAACTTAGAAAATTTTACAAATGTGATACGTAGAATTCATTTGCAAGTCTTTTGAATTAACTTTTCACTTGAGATAAAGTTTTTTTTTTAATTTATGTACTTTTTTAATAGTTTTAAAAAACATAAGATTAAAAATCCAATAAAATGGGCTAAATTAAATTTAGAGCAAGTTTTAATTTAAATATTTGGCACAATATTCATTTGAGTAAGATTTTGTTCACATTCTAACTATAAATACTTTTTTCTAAATTATTTCTTGAGACTGGACACTTCTTTTAACTTAATGGACATAACTTTTAAGGGGTGCGAATCGAACAAAATTTTCTTCGAATTCGACTACACTCCTGAATTAAAAATTACTTCATACAACTGAAGGAAACATTTAAGAAAATTCGCTTTTTTTTTAATGCTTATTTAGATACCTTTTGTACAATACGCAGAACTTCTGCGTATTGTACAAAAGGTATCTAAATAAGCATTGAAAAAAAAAAAAAAAAAATCTGAATAAAAAAAATTCTGAATACCTTTTGATCCGATTTTCATGATTTTTCCGATCAGATTTTCAAGTACTAAGATTTATTCTTAATGATTCGTGGGCCTAACTTCAATTATACTAGTTATATTTGCAAACGGTATTTTAAGCTAAAAATTCAAACACAAAAACGAAGTTTATCTCAGTAAAAATAAGTAGCAAAATCTGGGAATTATGGTCCCAATAGTTAGGTCAGGAGAACGGTCAATTTTACTTTTCGTGCATTTCGCAATTTAAGCTAATTGGAAATTTTTTGCACACAATTGTAAAAATCATTAATCCAAAAATAATTCACTGCAAAAAATTATTTTTAATAATTATTTACAATTTTTTTAATAATAGTCGGGAAAAAATTTGAAAAGCGAGGTGTACAGATTTTTACATCATTTTCAATAAGGTAGTTTCATATGGCAAAAAACAAAATTAGAGCGTAATCGGTCAAATTGTTGCCTGAGAAATCGAATTTTAAAAAATCAAATGTTTAAAGCTCAATTTCGCAGGAACTTTTCGACCGATTTGATATCTTGAAGAACAGAATCATGCTAAATGATACTGAATACAGTCAAACTTTATTTTTACTGGACGAACAAACAAAATCGTATTTTGCATAATCTAATAACGTAAAGTCACCGATAAGGGCAACAAATAGTAATAAATAAAAAAAAAATTGGGATGATTTTAGCTTTATTTATTGTGCCTGTTTTCAGTTTTGTGTATGATTTCGTAGTGTTATTTAATTAGTACTTATTTATTTAATATTTAATTTTTTTCACTCCTTTTAACGAATGGATACGAACGTAGTGTTATTTAATTAGTACTTATTTATTTAATATTTAATTTTTTTCACTCCTTTTAACGAACGGATATTTAGCCTATATGATAATGAAATTGACTATTTCTTCTTGAGTCTCAACGTTATAAATCAACTCCTTAATGGACTTTTATCTTCGTATAAACTAATTAAGTCGCTTTTAATTCATTTAGATGGCTGATTATGTGCCAGAAATTAAAGCACTTAGTAACAAATATCAGCCAAGGAGGAAAAAAGCCTCCCCTGTCTTCAGATTTGGCAGCTTTTCTACGTTCATGACACGTGGTTACAAAACACAAAATATTTTCTCAGAATTGAGTCACCCTTTTAAAACGCTATTTTTTTGTGCCTTAAAATGTACACAAGACGATAGAACATTTTCAGAATTGTTTTCACGGTTCGAACACGTGGTGGTAATTTGCATTAAATTCGTTAATATTTTTTTTACAAGACGATTATTTATATGCTCTAGCGCAATCTTCGTAATTGGAGATATTTTAGATTGAATTTCTTTCACCGCAAAAATTTTTTTTTTCTTGGTAATTATTTCTGTCAGTTCATTAGTAAAGGGGATTTTTGGAGAGAAATTATACATATACTTTTTATCATTAAAAATTAATCTAAAAGATAAATAAATGAGACTGCCACTTATCATTCAAATATTGCGTAAGCACTTAAAAGCAGGAGGGCTTACGATTCCATGACAAGGAAGGGGGAGGAGTAAGCCTTCCCTTATCGTTGTGTTTTGATTATTTTTTATTATTTTTGGCTGACAAGGACTGAACTCCTTTAAGACCGTGCTCTCATCCCGAAAACCATCGTGAAAAACTTACGTTGTTTCTTAATTGAACGTCGGAACGTTCAATTAAAAAATACAGTCATTTTATTCTCACCGATACAATCATTTTACGGAGAACTTATTTCCTCGCTACAATATTTTCAGCTATTTAAAAAATTTTGCTAACACTTCTCTTTTCTACCACTTTCATTTTAAAGATAAAATACTTTTTCACCAATAATTATAGAGTGTGAATAAAGCAAAAATAAAGGCACAAAAATAAACATGGTTCTATAAACAAACAACTTTTTCAACATGAAGTTAACAAGTTTTAAAGTTAATTTATTTTTAAAAAATTGATTTTAAGAGGACTTTTCGGGAGGGCTAAGTTTCTAAGAAGTGTACATTTCTAACCAGTTCAGGACGGTGAAACGAGAAAAAAAAAGCACAGTGCTTCCCAAGGACTGCACGCTCTGAGAGTATATATGTGTTAATGTGAAAGACAGAAATAGGTGGTTGTTGACTTCCACCGGTGAATGTTGACAATCACATAGTCGCTTTGGTAAATGTCCGAAATATATACCAGATCTAGTTAAGTGCCACTGCCCGGTATGCCCTACATCAATGTTTTTTTTAAGGTCAAGTGCCACTGCCCAGTAGGCATTTAACCTGTACTCCAAACACTAATGCTTCTCTTAATCTATCCTCAGCAGATATTGAAATATCGATTAAATATAATAATATCAACGAATAAAATAATATCAAATCGGATATAACTTATACGAGGGTTGTAAATTAATTAGTGGCAACTTAACCTTTAAACTCACAGAAGGACGGGCATGCGCAAATTAGATATGGGAGCTGTGAGGTGGGGCTGCTGTCGATGTGTAGAGTGCAAAAAAAAGTCGATTAGCTTAGAAGGGTAGTTGTTGTGTGGCGTTAAAGTGAGGAGTTTCGTTTCCATCGCTCTAAAGCATGTTTTCANGCACAATGATTTTTGTTATAGGTATTCTTTTTGATATTCTTGTACATTAAGCTATTCTTTGTCAGATAACTTACAGTACTTGTTTGATATAAAGTAATTTTATAAGCCTAATGGCATTTTAGCATTTTGCTAAAACTTTTTTTCAGATTTTAGCTTTTTTGCTAATGAATTTTTAGACTCAGCTTAAACCCTGGTCGAAACACAAAGTTGACAAGTTTTAAAGTTAATTTATTTTAAAAAAATTTAAATTGATTTTAAGAGGACTTTTCGGGAGGGCTAAGTTTTTAAGAAGCGTACATTTCTAACCAGTTCAGGATTCTGAAACACGAAAAAAAGCACAGTACTTCCCAAGGGCTGCACGCTCTGAGAGTATATATGTGTTACTGTGAAAGACAGAAATTGATGATTGTTGACTTTCACCGGTGAATGTTGACCATCACATAGTCGCTTTGGTAAATGTCCGAAATATATACCAGATCTAGTTAAGTGCCACTGCCCGGTATGCCCTACATCAATGTTTTTTTTTAAGGTCAAGTGCCATTGCCCAGTAGGCATTTAACCTGTACTCCAAACACTAATGCTTCGCTTAATCTATCCTCAGCAGATATTGAAATATCGATTAAATTTAATAATATCAGCGAATAAATTAATATCAAATTGGATATAACTTATATTTCAGACATTCACCGAAGCGACTATGTGATTGTTGACATTCACCGGTGAAAGTCTACATTCTCTTGATTTCGGTCATTCACAGTAACATATGCACTAAAGAGTACTTATACAAATTATTCGAGAGTACTTAATTAAGATCACATCTGTTTGATCCTGGGCAGCTGGAGTCAGAAGTGCTAGTTTCAATATGATATCGCTAGACGTGAAGGAAAAATCGCTTCATGATGTATCGCAGTCCTGACCGGCAGGGGTTATTTCTTCTGTGGAGTTTCACTGTAACGAAATTGATAGTTCTATAATTGATATTTAATTCGACATTGATATTTTTATAGTACAGATCTATTATAGAGAAAAAAAATTTATTTTACAGAAATAAGGAATTTTTGTTATGGAAGTAAATTTTAAAGAACAATTTTAGGTGATATAAGTTCAAGAGTTTTAATTATAGCTTTTAATTAAGAATAAAGTAATGCATATCATAAAGGAGTATTTGAAATTAATAATTTCCCTTCACATAAAATTCTATTGTTAAGCAATATAGCTCGAATGAATAATGCGAGTAGTTCCAGAAACTGACACATATGTGTAAACAAATTGGTTGTACAGAGATTTCAGCTCTCGTATTTCCTAAACAATGAAAAAGACAAAGGATAAAAGATAAACGTCTAAAAATTAGAACAATGAGGAAAATCGGAGAGAGAAATGTCTGACAATTCGAATAAATGGATCGAATCGAATCGATGACAATCGAATAATGTAAATCGAATAAATAACCGTCTGAAAAAATGTCAAAAATGATGGAAGCTGGAAAGATGAACAACTGAAATATTCTTTAAAATGAAGTAAAATGTCTGAAAAGTTCAAAAAATAACAAAAATCAAAAAGATTTACAATTTAAAATTCTAAAATTTTAAAAAATCGGAAAGATAATCGTCTGAAAAATTTATTATAGGGTAACATCAATTCCGTTTAATAATGTTTTGTTGAATGTTTGAAGAATATTTTGTTATTTAATGTTCCAATAAAAATTATTGATATAGGAAGATATTTAGGTACTAGCGTAACGTTTCTGCTGTTCCAAAAAATATTTAATAACACGTAATAAAGCGTAACTAGATTTTGATTATTTATCTTTTTAAATAAGTATTAAATAAATACTGGGAAAAAGTATACTAAGAATAACATTTTTTTAATTAGACAAAAACTGATTTTTATTCGAGGAAAGTATTTGTCAAATGTGTATTGCAACTTAAAATATTTCGACTCACTACTTATTCTAGATTTGGTCATTTCTTTAAAAGGGAGGGATTGCAACTCATTAGCTGTTTTCCAACTAGAGGGTTAATGAATAAGTGAGTAAAAAATCTGTATGGATTGACGACTGAAATCTGAAATGCTTAACGAGACAAGACCGAGAACTTAGTTACAAGTTAAGAAAAGAACATTGAGGTTTAGAATTTAAGTAATCATACGCGACTGCATATAGTTCCATTTTATTTAGTTATCAAATTATATAAATATGCTTTCAAAACAATGTAAAAGCTTTTAAAAGTGGGACAGAAGTTCTTTGGACAGAAGTTTAATTCGTGCTATCTTTTACGATGCATATCATATAATTATTAAAGAAAAGGTTATAGTTACGTAGTCTTACTGGAATCCTAGATTTGGCGACATGTTTCGATAAATAAGTACATTCGCTCTTGTATATTCGCTCTTGAAAAGGAACAACTACATGACATTGCAAGAACATTAGATTTGATTGGACCACTAAACATTTGCTGACATGACCTTAACAAATCAAATGCGAGATAACGAATTATTTCACTTTTTTCTTCGCTGTAGACAGACATCGTCTGCAAGAAACAATATTTATTATTCTTTCATCAGTTTCGTTATATGCGAACAGGAAGACATATATTTATGATTTTTAGATATCATTTTTATTAATTCTTATTTACAAAACAATAATTTTTATTCCATAAGTTTTATTTTCCTCATTTCACTCACATTAAGAAAGCAAGCAAAAAAAAAAAAAATAATAATAATAATAATAAGCTGTGCAACGTCGTGAGTTGGCGATGTTGATAGACATTCGCGCTAAGAGCTTAGCATCCATTTATTTGTCTTGCACTTAGATGCAAACAAGCTCTCTCCATAAAGATAATGTTTCTTTCTTTCTTTTTTTTAACTTGCAACAGAGTATAATTCTTTTCAATATCAGATCGAGGTAAGCACATTATCATGCAATTATTAAGGCATTACTCCACAAAAAAAACTACATTTATCGTTTTCAAAACGACTTTTAAAAAAAGCCACGTGTTGGCTATGAAAGCTTCAATATTTAATGAAAACATAAACCCGGAATATCAATTTCCGATCAAATGGAAGAAGCTGTTTCCGATTTCCAAAAAAACAATTATGTTTTTCTTTGTCATAATTCCTGTTCTTATTTTTATCATTTCCGTTGAAGAAAAAAGCACACTAAGTAAAAGGAAACGTAAAGCATCCTTCTAATTGAATAATTTCTTTCCTTTTTTCATATCAAATATAGTACTTTACAGGGGCCTGTCTAGGTTTATCTAGAGAGGTATCTATTTTGTGAAAATCTAGATATAATATGTGAAAATTAAAAATTTTATTGAAAAAGCAACCCAAAAATATGGATTTATCGTTTCTTATGGAATATGAAAATAGTAAATTTGGCCTGGACAAACCCCTGACTTATATAAATAAATTTAAATATTTTAATGCAATCAAATTCTCATGGGTATAATTCAGTACTGTTTGACCAGAAGAGAAAAGAAGAAGAAAAAGGGATCGCCCGGAATAACTTTCGATCTAACTTTCGGATTTTGTCGTACGAAGTATCTTTTTGGTTCAATAATCAAGCAATTTTATCCGGTACTCAGGGGCAGATTACCCATTAGGGCAGACTAGGCCATGGCCTGGGGCCCTCAATGATTAGGGACCCCCTTAAAAAAAATTTTTGAAAATAAATTTTAAAAAAATTAAGAAAAACAATGATTTTTTTAAAAAAAAATCAATTTCAAATTTTTTTTAGTTCTAATTTAACAAAATAAAGTAAAATTTAATTTATTATTATTTTTTTTAATTTTAAATATGCTTTTTTAAATGAAAAGATATATAAATACTTTTATATTTGAATAAATAAAAAATATACGAGAAAAATAAATTAATCTAAGGGGCCCAAAAATTTGAATGGCCTAGGGCCCTGCGTACGCTTAACCCGCACCTCCGGTACTTGACTTTTTCGGCGGGCGAAGAAAAAAAATTCTTTCTACACTATCTATACTTATACAGTACTTATGTAACAGTATTTATCAGGGCTCAAAAAAACTCAGAAATTTTACCCGTCCCCGAGGACGGTTTGTCCAACAGCGCGTCCGTTCTCCTTTGAAACTAACCGGTCGCTTCTAAATAAATAAAAATATAATTTTCTCTTATTTATTACATACATTTATGTAAATTGCACAATGAATTAGTAGTTACTAGGATTACAAATACTAGGATTACATTATACAGTAATACGAATTACATTATATAGTATATACTAGGTTACTAATAGTTACCTAGTATTTCTTTTATGAAATGATTTATTTCTTTTATGAAATAATTTAAATGACAAAAGTCAAGTTAGCTGGAATGTCAATTTATCCGAGGATACTGCGCTTATTAAATGACTCAAATATGACGTTTGCCAGTTCCACAATCAACCCAATGATATACTGAGGTTTCTTCACAGAAATCTGAAAGGGGTTTTCCATTTAGGTAGATGTTCATAATTGCGTTTATAACGCTACTTGTTTAAGACCAGTACGTAATGGGTTTTTTTTGTTAGTTCATTGCTGAAAAGCCCCTTTCAACCGCTGCAGTACTCCCAGACAGAGAAAACATCAATTTCACCATACGCAGTATGTTGCTGTATATCAAGATTAGAGGGTCATTTTAGAAGTGAGGAGCTAGACTCTTGTAAGATAACAAAAATTGAAAATGTATCACGAACATTAACGGGAAAATGGCCGTCCGCGGGGAATTTCCGAGGACGGGCGGGTTTTCGAGCCCTGAGTATTTACATATATTTTTTTTTAATTTCAATTGCTATTGGTTTTAAGAGGGTTCTCACTCAATTTCAGAAAGAAAAAAAATTCCCTGACTCTTCGGGTTTTATCGGAAAAATTTCAATGAAAATTTATACCATAGTTAAACTCGACAGATAATTTTAATTGTAGTTGTCAAATATCAGATTTTGTGAGCAAAAATTATCATTGAATGGGGATGGAAACATGGAACGGTTTCGACAAAATGTGAAATTTTTACAAATATTAGCAATGGATGTTAAAATTATTTAACTCGAATCTCAGTAACTGATTACTGTTACCGACAATTCTAAGAGGGGTTATTTTCCAAACAAAACGTAAAATTTTTTAGGTTTTCGAAAAAAAAATTTTTTTTCAATTATCCCTGACTATTCTCTATTTTTTAGAGTCAAAATAAAAGTCACAATTCCTTATTTTCTCTCTTCTCCCGTGGGAGCCCTAATTTTAGGTTATTTAATTCAATAGAAACGCGTTCTTAAAGCGTAACTGTAAGCAAAATAAACACATGAGTTTCAGGAAACTTTAAGAACACTAATTCGTTGACGTAGCACATCCATGCGTGCCACGTAAGCGCCACATGCTTACCACGTTGATGCTTGATATAACCTGACATAATGAATAAAAAATAATAAAATATTGAGGAATGCTTTATGGATGGTGTTTTCAACTACAAATGTAACCAAGAACAAATCTCGAGCTCCTTACCTTCACGACTTCCGGCTAGACAGTTAACAGCTGCATACTACAGCTTATTATGCGAGGCGATATGGATGGGGTTTTCAATATAAATGTAAACAACAAAAATCTCGAGATCTTGATCTGTTCTTCTTCCGGCTAGAAAGTATACAGCTGCTTACTACAGCTTATTCAGCCAGGCGATATTTACAAACAGATAATTTTGCTTTTAATAAAAAAAAAAATGAATTATATAATTTCTGAGCTCAAATCTGCTGTATTTCATAAGATATTAAAGGTATTAAGTAGTTCTGGTGAGTTTGAAGTGAAAATTTGTTTTATTTATTTAGAGATGTATTGTTAAAAAATGTAACATGGTATCTAGATTTAGAAAGAACACGCTCTTCCAGCAGTCCTGATTTGGCCTCTTTTTATTTATTTATTACTGTTGCAAGACTTGCACCATCGTACGTTAGTGTTAGCATATTGTTCGAGCTGAGAGATTAAGTTCATTTAATTTGTTCATTTTAAATTTAAAAGTTAGTCTATTGTTGACAAGGTAATAAGTGTTTAATATAATAACGATTCCTTTTTTAAAATGACGATTTTTAAGCTTTGAAATGACAAGTTTTCAATTGATGATTAGTATAACGATTCTTTTTACCGTAAATAATAAATGAGGTAAGTCATTATTACGTTACGTTAGTGTTAGCATATTGTTCGAGCTGAGAGATTAAGTTCTTTTTACAAATTATCATTTAGGTTTAAATTTAAAAGTTAGTCTATTGTTGACAAGGTAAAAAGTGTTTTATATAATAACGATTCCTTTTTTCAAATGACGATTTTTAAGTCTTGAAATGAGAAGTTTTCAATTGAAGATTCGTAAAACGATTCTTTTTAACGCAAATAATAAATGAGGTAACTAATACACGCATATAAGAT
This sequence comes from Parasteatoda tepidariorum, assembly GCF_043381705.1. Taxonomy (NCBI): domain Eukaryota; kingdom Metazoa; phylum Arthropoda; class Arachnida; order Araneae; family Theridiidae; genus Parasteatoda; species Parasteatoda tepidariorum. The sequence goes on from NC_092213.1 coordinate 8,644,717, forward strand.
ATACTACTTAAGAGAGTCTCAAAACACAATGGTCACGTTGTGAGCCAAATGACATCAAAATACACCGGAAACAGTAACCCGGAAGTATAGGATGTAAAGAGTTTGCAGTGTACCTTAATGTAGAAAACATCAGCCATTTTCAAAAAGATAATTTCACAAAATGAAATAGGGTGAACCAACCAGTGAAGGAACATTTCATATATATTGATTAAAAATAAGAATTTGAAAGTTTTTCTTTAGATTGATTGGTAACAATAGCTTACTGCCAAACAATAGGAAGTCATCTAGCAATGTTTTGGATTACCTGGTCACATAGACTTCTCTGGAAAA
>NC_092213.1:8645320-8680884 GCF_043381705.1 Parasteatoda tepidariorum
CTAAACGTAACGATTTCATAAACTTACATATACAGTACAGAACCCGTTATCCGGAAATCAGAAAACCGGAAAACCAAAAAACCGGAACAAAATTCGATAAATTTTCTCGCCATTTTTAAAATTTTTTTTTCTTTTCCTTGTAAGATTTTACGATTTTTCTTTCTTTTTTTAAAGAGGTTTACCTTACCATCATTTTGGAAATAATCATTAGTGTATTACTTCATTGTTTTTTCTTATTTTTAAGATTATTTCCAAATTTTTTTTTTTTTTTAGTTGGGTTTAACAATAAAAAAAACGGCTTTTTGTAGCGATTCAGAAAACCGGAAAAATCAGTTATCCGGAATAGCGATGGTGCCGACCGTTCCGGATAATCGGTTCCCTTGTATTCAATTTCCTCACTTCTTTTGGTTCATTATAGCCACAAAAAATAATATTATATGTGTATAGTAAGCACGGGAGCGAGCATTTTGTTCGCTATAAACCATATTCACTATAGCGGGGTTTGACTATATTTGTTCTTCTTCTTGCAAGCTTGTTGTTATTGCTAGCGTTTAGTAGTCTGAGTAGTAAGAGAAAGTTTATTTTGTAAATTATCAACTTTCGAAGTTAGAATATTGTTACCAAGGTTGTAAATGTTTTATGAATAACTTTATTCTCAGATTAATTTTGAGTTTTTATTACTGAAAAAGATTTTGACTTTTTATTTCATTGGAAATTTTTCGCAATGCTTAAAAATAGCAGTGAATTGGTAAACAGCTTGCCAAAATGATGCAATATGTTGGCAAGTATTAAGCGTGGAAGTGTTTTTATTTACTCGATTGTGAAATATCAGCCGGTCATGTAGAATTTAAGATTAAACCTTACTGTCTGCTGCCTCGATTCAAAATAAAACATTCATTGCATAAAACTAAATGTGTAGCTTTATTTTTTGCATACATAGTACATGGCAACATGTTAACTCTTCTTACTTCTCCCACTGTTTTACAAAAAAGTATGAAAATCGTGAGACCAGACTCCGAAATGAGAAACAATCATTTTGTCTTACTTTTTAAATGAAACTCTATTTATGAAGGCAATAACAATACAAAAAAAAACGTGCTGTATCAATATAATTCAAATTATACTTTTCTTCCTTTTTTAATAAAATAAATAGTTTAATGGCATTTTTGACCCTATTAGATCATTCAGGTTCGAATCCCGACAATGTCTAGACAAATTTCAGTGTCTTACCTAAGCAATACTCTCATACTCCGCATTTCCATCGTCAGGAAAAATAAACAGATCATAAAAACCTCCCCCCTCTTAAGTAACATTTGAGCGGCATTTATAATGTTTTCCCCGAACATAATGCTGACCTAAAATATCCCTTGTGGTAGAAGGATCATGATACCTTAGATCAGCGGTTCCCAATTTTTTTCGGTGACTTCCGCACCCGGCTCGCACCGACCACAGTGTTGACGTAAAATATCATCAGTTGAAGACGGAATCATGAGTTAAGAGTCCGCTTGCGTTAAACCAACCGTGGGACGTTTTCGTGGTTTTCCTCTCCATGTAACGCAAATGCGGATTAGTTCCAAGCTTCGCTAAAAAGTCCTCCATGGGAAATTTCACCCAATACTTTATCAAGGAACTCCCTTGTCTTTTGGATTGAGTTTAAAGTTACAAGGCTTCGGAATTGAACATTAGTAGTCGTAAATTCAAAAACTGGATGTTCAACGACGGTTATAAAATGAAATAATATTAGAGGAATGAAGATTTTTTTCATCATTTTATCATCGATTATCTTAAATTAGGTTTTTTAATCTGACTATCTAGGCTAGTTATAAATTTGCTTCTGGAATAAGCTGAAAAGGATTAAAATAAGCCCAATTATGGTTTACTCCGAAATAAAAACTTAAAAGAACGGTTTATGAACTTCGAAAGTAGGTAATTCGAGGAAAATATGTTTCTTTATTAAATAATTTAGTTATTTTGATTTGAAAAGCGCGTTAAGAGATGAGATACTAATCGAATATTTTATAAATGATTGTTGTTGTTTTTTATAATTTGTTGAATGTATTGTTATTAGAAATTCTATATTTTTTCTTTAAAAATGCCATTTCTATTTCATTGTCATTTTACTTAAAATAATTTCATGAAAGCAATCGTAATATTAAATAAACTAGTGGGCTGCGCCCCCTGCTCGCTAACGCTAACCAACCCCCGAAAATTGCTACTCAATCTTATATGGTTTGTTTCGCAAAACAAGCTTTGCTTCGCTCGCTACTAACTTAGGTACATTGTTCTGAATTCTTAGAATTTTGTGCATTTGCAATCATTCAAATCCATATAAAAACTTTTTTTTTTTAAAAATTAAATCTTTTTAGTAAATACTAAGTCATTAAAATAAATTTGAATTCAAATAAATGACATGTAATTCGTTAAACCTATTAGAAATGTGCTACAGTATAATTCGTGATATAAATCAAAAATCGTCAAATAAATTCGTTATATATAAATTGCTGACGTAACATTTCCTCCGTGGTAGGTGTCTCACGGGTTAGAGTCCACTATCCGTCAGGCAAACTGTGGGAGGTTTTCATAGTTTTTTCTGTATTAGTTCCATCATTAAGGTCTCCACAAAAGCTAGTCTGTCCCAATGCCTGAGCTGGGAGTTCTTTTATCTTCTGGGTTGGGATCAAAATTGCAGGTCTACGGAGTTAAACGTTGAAAGTTGCAAACCCAAAAATTGTCGGATCTACGAAGGTTATAAAATAAAATAAATGAAAGGAGATGTTTGAATAAATCCAAGATGAATGCTCCTATTTTTTTTTTGTTAACGGCACAGCTATTCTTTTCATTCGAAAACAATGTAAATAATTAACCCTTTGATGCCGATGAGACACCAGTTTCTATTTTACACATATTATTTCTTCTGGCGCTCTTATTACAATCAAAAATTATATTTTGTTGTTTTTAATTGCAGTCTAATGTTTACTGAAAGATTGTTTAGATTATCGGAAATATGTTTGTATTAAAAAATGAAATCTAAAAAAAAGTAGATTAAAACAAAATTTTTTTCCTTCTTGTTCAAAGATACATCAATAATTGATTTTGTAAATTGAAGAAATTTCAATGATAAATAACTGTTTCTCTTAAATCTAAATACCTGCAACCAAGTACAAATTTGAAAATTTATTTATTTGGAATGTTTGAAAAATTTTACCTTTAACGCAGAAAACGATACCGGTGTTTCATGCCATAATTTCATAATTATATATTATTAAAATGCTAAAAATAATATTTTTCATTTATTTCGACCTAAATTAATATAAAATAATGAAAAATATGTTTTATTAAAATTTTGCGCTAAAGGGATATAGTTAAAAAGACATTTTTGCTCCATTATCGTTTTTATTTTTCGATTTTTATTTTCCTATTTCTGTTTGTATAGGGGAGAGTGGGGTCAATTGTTACAGGGTACGATTGTAACAGAGCAAAAATTTCGAGTGTCGGGTTCTAGATTTGGTTCCTACGTGGTGCACAAGGTGTATTTAATAAATCTACATTTACACCCCTGCTGGCAACCATTTTTATGTACTTTTGAAAGAGTTACATCACAAAAGATATTTTCACGCTACGTAAGTACTTTTTTTGGTATTAGAATATTATATTGTAACAAAGTAATTTTGTTTAAACAAATAAAAATTATTAACCGAATATGTAAGTGGACACCTTAATTAACATTTAAAAAAAAAAGATTAGTTTTGTTAATTAACTAGCATTGTTTTTAACAAATGAAGCTGAAATGGCGTCTTGGGGACGATTGTAACAATAAGTAAAGGGACGATTGTAACAGCTGAAAATAAATAATCTTATGTTTACAAACCATTACTTAACTCTTTAAGAACCACCAATAGTTTCCTATATCATTTATATTATGTTGCATGTGCATTATTTTATTTGTCACCTTTCACAGCATAAATTAAAATTTTTAACCCCTTAAAGTTAAAAGTTTAATCCTTTAGGTCTCTGCTCATTATTATTTTTACTCCTAAAATATCACTACTATTTTGATCAATAAAAAATATATCACAACTATGATAATATGTATAATTAACTATGCTTTAGTTGAATTTATGAACTGTTACGATTGATCCCGTAAGTGGGGACAATTGTAACAGGTGCACGACTGTCAAAAATTGTTCATAACTTATATAATAACATTTAAAATAAGGAATTTATTTATTTTTTCTGGTAGAGGATAGTCTACTTTATTCGTCTGTCAATTAATACTAATAATATTTTGGATTTTTTGTTAGTTAAAAATAGTTAAGTAAAAAATGTTACAATTGACCCCACTCTCCCCTACTATTTTCCTTGATTACAATATTTTAGAGGCTTTTTTTTCTCTCTCTGGCTTTTCTTAAAATAAAATAAAACCCCTCTTTTAGTAAAGCAGCATAGGTGAATGACCACTAAAAGGGTTTTTTGCGTGTTTTTATGAAAGGTACCAGTGCATAGCAACCACCCAACATCCTATTTTTAGTTTTCGATTGAAATCAACAAGCGTTTGTTACTTATAAACATAAACGAGTCTCTTTTTTTTTCTCCACTTACTAAGACTCAGATATTAAAAAAATGAGTATCACGTGATATTTTTTCTACGATTATTCTTTCCGTATTCGCTTTAGTTTTACTGACGAATTGTAGTTGTTTTCTGGTGGTGCTTCGAAAACATATATTTCGAATGTATTGATTTTGTTGCAGTGCAGCAAAAAATTTAGCAGTAAAATGAAGTAACGTAATTTGCATAAGGAAATAAGCGCGGGAAAAAAATACAAATATCGCTTTAGAAATTTGGCAATATGCATATCATTCATTTTTAATTTGAATATTTCGATTCGACCCGATTTCGGTCCCCTATTTTTGCCGTGCTCGTAGTTTAAATAAAAGAAATTGGTTAAAAAAACATGTAGTGCAGAAAAATTAGGGTTTCAGGTAGACATTCAAAATACTAAGCCGGGATTGTTTATGGGGGGTCGTTGCTATACCTCCTGGAAGAGAGGAGGCCACAGCACTGGTTATCATAAGCAAGAAATTTGATCCCTTAGTAGTCTAAAGGTAATAACATCTTTCATATTTACCCACTACGCAGCTTAGTAGCCCGAATGTAGTGACATATTTCTTAATTTTTCCTCCACTGCTCAGTTTATGTTCGTTATGCCGGACCACTAAATTGATATCTGCCCAGGCCTTCTGCCCAGGTGTTGACCTCAGGTGACCGCACATAAAAATCCCACGAAATCCTGCGACGGGTATCTTAGAGGAGATAGAAAAAAAGAGGAAGAAACTTAAATACTGATATTTCGACAAATGAGGTATTCGAATCCCAGCTATAACTGGTCAATAAGAATTCCCCCGGCTTGCACCGACCACAGTGCTGACGTAAAATATCCTTAGTGGTAGACGAATCATGGGTTTAAAGTCACCTTGCTTTCAGGCTTACCGTGGGAGATTTTCTTGGTTTTCCTCTCCACGTAACGCATGTAATTTAGTGATCTCAAAAATTCCTCCACGAAGGCAAAATTCTTCCCAATACTTGATCCAGGAGTTCCCTTGTCTTCTTTATTGGGTTCAAAATTACATGACTAAGGAGTCGAACATAAATGAGTTGACTGTTCAACGACGGTTATAAAATAAAAATAAAATAAAACAAATAAGGGATTGTTTTTTATGTGTTTTTTCAAACTGAATCGAATGCGACTATACAAAATTTTATCGAACAAATAATTCAAAAGTTTTTTATACATAAAAGTACTTTTTATTGACTTGTACTTGTGCACACACTTTACATTGTTACCCAGGAGCTAACTGAACATGTGAGGTATATTATTTGATGTAAAATTTCCTTCCCAATTAAATAAGATCAATCCTGAGACAATCGTTCTAATAATTTAGAAGTTATAAGCGTTTTATGAACAAAGAGTGCAATTTTGTCCCTATCACGGAAAATTTATTTACTGTTTCTAAAAGAGTAATCGTTCTAATAATCTAATAATAATAACAATCTAATAATAATAATAATCTAATAATAATAACGTTCTAATAATAATAACAATCGTTCTAATAATTTAGAAGTTATAAGCGTTTTATGAACAAAGAGTGCAATTTTGTCCCTATCACGGAAAATTTATTTACTGTCTCTGAAAGAGTAAAAACTTCAGTAAAAAAAATTTGTCTTTCTCGAATTCTCAAGGGGAAAAAAAAAGAATAATTTTTACTCTTTTTCCTACGAGTACAAACACGATTTGAAATTACACGGTATATGCACAACGTGGCTTTTGGTATGAATTTGATGATGCTTCAACTTAGTAATTAGTAATTAGAAATTAGTAATTTTTTCTACAGCAGTTTAAAAAAAGGAAAAAAGAAAGACCACTAGTAGTAGTGACCACTTTCATTATTTTTTTTTCTCCAATGACCACCTGAATAATGACCTAGGTCATTCAGGCAACTGAAGGGCAGATTTGTTGGCCACTCTCTCAGGGGCACCCTGTAAGGTGGGCCAACGTTGCTCCCACAGTAAGGACAGGTAGCACAGAGAGGGAAAGAGCATCCATGCCTTGCCCGGGATTCGAACCCAGAACCTTTCTGATGCAAGGCCAGTTCCCTAACCCCTACACAGGCCTGTCGGACAACTTTCATTATAATATAAAAGATATTAAAAGGAAATTAAATTACTGTACATAATTATTCTATACAAGCCAACATTCTCTAAAAATATATTTCATTTTAAAAATTTGTTTTGAGTGAGGAATTATGTCCAGGCAACGGAGAGAAGGGAATGAACTTGAAACTTTAATAAAAGTGGGTATTCATGACATTCGAAAACTAGCGGAAATTGCTGGAAAAAGCAGAATTCAGCATAATTTCTCGTATGAAAAATAAAAAAAAAACATTTGAAATCAACGAAAGAACTCAAGACCAGGATTTGGAAAACCTCTCAGTTCTCTGCAAATGTTAAGTGTAGAATATTATAGTTAGCATGAAAAAATAATCATTGGAGTTCTGAACAATTAGAAAAGTTCCTCCAAACTATGAAATTACGTTCTGACGGCCTTTTGATACAAGACAATGCTAGTCCTCCAGCTTAAAAATGGCTTGCTGATAACGAAATAAATATTTTAAAGTGGTCCGCTTCATCCCCTGATCTCAACCCCGTTGAGAATTTGTGGAGAATATATATCGTTGAACAGCCGACCCAATTTTGAGTTTACGACTACTAATGTTCAACTCCATAGCCTTGCAATCTTGAACCAATCCAGGAGACGCGGAAACTCTTATATCAGTACCACCAGAGGTATTGATTTGTTATGGGAACATGGAGGACTTTGCGACTTGACAGATTTAGCGTGCATAAGGCTCCATTTACTACACGGGGAGTCTTCGGCCGGCGAGGATCGAACACACGAACTCCTGGACATGAGCCCAGTGCCCTACCAACAGGCTATCCCTGGATTTTGCAGAGAATAATAAAAAATAAACTTGAAGTAACAGGAAACAAACAGTTAAAGAATAGAGGAAGCTTTGGTCAGATTACCATAGCAACCCCCATCTGCTCAGAATTATTTTGCTTAGACTAGCAGTGCGTCCAGTAAAAAGAGGATGTTATGATACATAGGAATAAGGTTGTTCTAACAAATGTCAGTTTACACGTATTTTTCTTTCTTTTGTTTGTTTGTTTTGTTCAGTAATGTGTTGTCTTGTTTTATTAGTAAATACCTTTTATATTAAGTGTAGCGAAGCCTACGATTATTGAAAATTCACCACGCAATTAACAAAAAGAGCCCCTACTTGGACTGGAAAATAACTTGCATTCTAAAATCTCTGGTAGAATCTTGGGCAAGACTGCTTCAAATGGCTAAAAATTGCACGATCAGCTGCTGTTGAAAGTATAACATTTTACATTTTATTTTATAACAGTCGTTGAACAGCAGACCCAATTTTTGGGTTTACGACTACTAATGTTCAACCCCGTAGCCTTGTAATTTTGAACCAATCCAGGAAACGAGGAAACTTCTGAATCAGTACCCCCAGAGGTTTGATTTGTTATGGGAACACGGAAAACTTTGTGACTCGACAGGTTTAACCATCCAGGTGCACCAGGTTCCATTTACTACACGGGGAGTCTTCGATCAGCGGGGATCGAAGCCATGACATGGGCCCAGTGCCCTACGAACCAGGCTATCCCGGCCTAACATTAAACATTTGCCTGCTTGAGACTTTTCATAAGTACCTTTGTCTTTGCGAAATTTACATTTAACGAAATATTCAACAACATCTAAATCGGTTTTCACCAATTTAAACAAAAATTTAAATAAAAGTAAATTTTAAATGAATTAAAGATCAACAAATGTACTGTACCAACTACTACTTGTCCAACATGACTTAATGCATAGTTTTATATTAAAAAAAAAAAAATCCGTGAAAATTCTAACTGTTATCAAGTACATTTCCATAAATCCCGCTTTTATTTCCCGTCCTTTTTGAAAGATGCTGCCGAATCTACCATCAAATGTTGTTTTTTATGAAGAAGAAAAAAATTAAAAAAAAATAAGATAGTGAAAATTAAAAATTTTACCAAAATTCCAAGGTGAGGTGAAAGAGATGGAGATAAAATATGCAAATAAAATTATGCAAAATGATAAAAGTCATCCCTTTAGATAAACGAGTATAAACAATTTCAACCAAAACAAAAATTGAAACCGAAACTAACATAAACATTCCGGTCACCGTTCTTATTTGTTTTCGATATGATTTGAGATATCCGCAATGCAGCGATCGACCTCTAAAAATAAAAACAAATAACAAAAAATATTAGAGAAATAGCAAATTATCAGTTTCCCCAGGAAAAGGTTTAAGAATGTCTGGTTTTCCGTCTGGAACACTTCCAAGTTCCGCCTGGAATTAACGGCTGTGATAGATATCCATTGGAAATAGACACTTTCTTTTTTTCCCTTTGCTTACGCAACCTTGAACTTCAACTAACAAATCGAGTTTTCTTACATCTCAACTTCTATTCTGATCACGTGAGATAACTGTGCATTTTGATTTGCTACTTACGTCGGGAAAATGAAATTCTCACACAAATCGTGATCTATGAAAGGAAACGTTATTACGACTTATTTGATATAAAAGTTAATTGCAGCTGTTTTGAATCAGGAAATTTCATTCATAGTTAATCGTCTTAAATATACGTCTTTAAATATGCAATCATTTCATTAACGTGAGATAAAAAAATTAGTTTATTTTTGAATTTAAAAAAAAAAACTCTTTTTATTTCTATACGCCATTTTTTGTCTCGTTTTAAAAAAATTAATTTTTTAAATTTAAAAGTTTTGTTTCTGGAGTCAAAAATAATTTACATGTATTTAAAAAAAAATATGTTAAATAATGAGAATGTGACATAATCTTACAAACTATTACTGTTGTAAATAAAATCGAGTTGTTTTACCTTATTTTATTAAAGTAAAATTATTCATTACTAATGACTAGAGCCCGGATTTTGATAACCTAAAAAATCCCAATTAATGCCCTTAAAAAGTGCAAAAAATGCCCTACAAAAGTGCAAAAAATGCCCTTAAAAAATGCAAAAAATGCCCTTAAAAATGCGAAAATTGCGCTAAAAATGCCTTATGATATGANAACGTCTACTGATGTTATTGGTGCGTACTTGAAAAAGACGGTCTCACTTTCTGACAATTCTTCTTCAATTTGAAAAGATGCTGCTTCACCTGTTAATATCCTAGAGATTTTCTTCAGTGTTTGGAAGCCAGTGCAATAATAAAAAAATAATAAAAATTGGAAAAAATTAACAAAAAATTGGAAAAATGTCTTAAAATGCAAAATAAGCCGAAAAATTTAATGAAAAATACCCTATAAATCTGAAAAAATGCTCTAAAGGATAAAAAATGTCCAAAAATGCAAAAAATGCAAAAAAATGCAAATGTCATCAAAATCCGGGCCTTACTAATGACATTAAAAAAATATCAATAATTTTTTTAGGTAGCATCGGTTGGTATGGACCCTCTTTAGATGTATAAAAAATTATAACTTTTTTTTGATGTAATAAAATTGTATCATAAAAATGTATATTCCAATGAGCTATATTTTATTTACATTTATTACTTCAAATCATAACAATTTATGAAGCTTGTCTCGAACCAAACTAAGTCACTAAATTCAAACAACAAAATTCGTGCAACTAAATTCAATTTCTTCAAGAGAGTTTAGTAATTCCATCAGACTTTCATTGGCCTTTCTTTTTTTTTAAGAAAAGTATTTTTGAAAAAGGAATTTTTATATTTTATACCTATTCTGTAAAGAAATATTAAAATATTCCATAGGACATTTTCGAATCGTTTCCACCCTCTTGTTAGCAACACCTGCTGACACCCTTAGAGCAGGGCTAAAGAAAATAGAAGGGNGCTCTTAGAGCGGAGTGAACTAGCCCTTGTATTCTCTTCAGCCCTGCCCTTAGAGATGCTTTCGTAATATCCTTTAAATATCTTTTAAAAGAATTAGATTTTTTTTCTTTCTTTGCTGCGCTGGAGTCCTATAATATCTATTATTGTAATAATTTTATTACTATTTATGGTGGTGACTATTTTACTCACCGCCCACTAATTCAAATCACTATGATTTTCCTTTGTTATTCATTTTCGAATATGTTATTGTAAAGAGTCTTAAAATCGGCAAAAAGATTGATAATATTCATGAACGTTTGCTTTAAATAAGGGTAATTCATTTTATAATATAATATGAAATCTAATTGATTTAATATATGGACGTCCTATGACTCAATCCTAATGATCTGAGGATCTACTTTAAAAATGCTAATTAATCAGTGCCAACGATAATTTAAGTTTCGAAAACCGTTTTGGATTCTTTACTCTCAAAATATGGGGGTAGGGGGTGTCTGGAACATAGATAGGGTCTCAATAGTTTGACAGGAGAACGGTCATAAGTTTGGACCCTTTTATTTTTTGTATTTCGTAATGACCCGAGAACTAAGCGAATCTGAAAAATTTTGCATGCAATTATAAAATGCGTTTATCCAAAGATAATTTAATGCAAAAAATAATTGTTAATAAATAATTATTTTTTATTATTATTTTATTTAATAATTCTGGAAAAAATTTGCATTGTAAGGCAGAAATATTTTATATTATGGAATGTAATTTTAATTGACAAAATACAAAATTTGAACGAAATCGGTCAAGCAATTTCGGAGTATTTAAAAATTTGTATTCGCCCGATTTCATTAAATTTCTGTAATTTGCTTTTTATAATTTCATGCTTTAAAATTGTGTAAAGGTTTGTATATCTTACAATTCAATCTTTCTTCCACTATTTTTAAATGAAATAATTAAAATAAATAAATATGAAAAATTACTTTTCAGAGTCTAATTTACATAGAATTATATTCAGATAAATAAATTTTATAATTGTGTACAAAAATACCCTTAGTGTGTTGAAATATTTTTATATAAATGTTTATAAGAAAAGGAATAAAAGCTATTGTTTGTGATTCTTCGTTCTCAAAAATTTTCTTCTAAGTACATTTCCTTTTGCCTTGACATACTTCAAATAGTTTTACAATTTCAGAAGTCTTTCCATGAATAATTAAAAAAAAAAAGAAAATGACGAAATATTGGAAAAATTATGCGGAATCACCATGAAGTCAAGGGAGTGTGAATTATCTTGGATATATGAATAGAAAATAAAAGATTTATTCATAATTTAATACCTATACCTGACCTCATAACCCAAGTTTTCTTGCATAAAATGTTTCAGTTTGACTGATACTAATTAAGAAAGACCTTTGTAAAAAACCGGTCAAAGAGATATTTATTCTTGAAAGAATTGAACCTTTAAGTTAGTAGGACGAAAAAGAAATTCATTCATTTGCATTTTGAATTATTCCCGAACGAATTAAAAGCATATAAAGAATTATTTTTCTTTCGTCTATTTAACAATTTTTATTTATAATAATAAATAGAATAATTAAAAATGTGTTTGAAAAATTTTAATTGAAAATAAATTCAGTTCTGCGATGAGTTACTTAATTTCAAATGTAAGCATGCAATGTTTCAAATGCAAGCAAAATTAGGAATAAGGTAGTTAAAACGTTATTTTGCAGTTTCTTCGAAGCAAAAAAAAAGTCGTATTTTCATGCTTCGAATTTGATATATTGAAAATTTTAATGTTTACAAACATAAAAAAAGAATTCTTTTCACTTTTCCCCTTTTATTAAAAAATCGTTTGCGCCACCATAGCAGCTGTTTTGAGTGTTCTATTAACATTATATTTTGTTTTACTGCACAAAAACTGTAAGCGTAGGAAAATGTATGAGAAGTTGCTATATATAGTGAAAAAAAAAATAACAATCGATTATTACTTCAGAAATTATTAAATGTTTTAAACTTGTAAGCAATAACATGCTCGTCAACAATAACATGGTCTTATAAACTTGTAAATCATGCAGGCTGCTCTGTTAATGGCAAGAATGCAGCTACTGAGTTGAAATTAGACGTTCTGAAAGAGCCATTTCCATTTAGGAACTTAACGTGACTTTTTTTTTTTACGAAATTCCAAATCGTTCGTAAGCTGCCCAATTTAAAGTGCCTTTTTAATTTTATTTTTTGCTTCAAATAATGATTATTTATTCATTGTAGAAAATTTTATTTCGTCCTCTTGAGATTTCCTTTTATAAGCTCGTGCTTGACTTGATGACAAAAGTAACAACAACAAAAAAAGTAAATCGAAGAATAAAAGAGTAGAGATTAGATGTTGACCGCTATAAATTTTAGCATGCATGTATTAATTTTCGAAAATATAAAAGACTAAAGGGCGAATTTGAACTGTCATACGATTTAATTCTATCCTTAGTTTAAAAAAATCCTTATTATTAACAAGTTAAATTTCTGCTAATTTATTTCTTCATATTTGAGTTACGCAATCTGTATTCCTTTAAATCAATATTTTTTTTTCCAAGTACAGTGTGCAAAATAAAAAACTGACCACCCTAAATGACTTTTGATCTAATAATCGGATTTTGGTGCTCTACAACTTTATCTGAGATGGACGACTCGATTCGAGAGGGTGGTTTCAAATATGCTAATGAATTAGTGCCGACGATATTTAATCTAACACAATCACACGTAAAAACGTTACGAAATCAAGCACAAAAACGTACTTTCTCAAAAAAAGCATCCTTTCTGACCTTTAAAATATAGGGGATTGCCGCAACCTGCGAAATATGGATTCCCATAGTTTGATCAGGGGAGCGATCTAAAGTTTGGATCCCTTAATGTTAATTTTATTTTTTGCATATTTCACCAATCTCGAGAACCTTTTAAGCGAGTTGACAATTTTTTGCACACAATTACAAAATTTGTTTATCCAAAGATAATTCCATGAAAAATATAATAGTTAGCAAATATTTATTATTTTATTTAATGATGGTCGAAAAATTTTTGAATAGCAAAGTTTACAATTTCTTACATTATTTTATATGTTGTAATTTTACAGGGCAAAGTGTAAAATTTGAGCGAAATAGGTCGAATAATTTCTGAGAAATTGAATTTTAAAGAAGCCATATTTTTAAAATGCGATTTCTCAGAAACTATACGACCGATTTCTCTCAAATTTTGTATTTTGCCATGTAAGATTACATCCTTTAAAATAATGTAAAAAATTGTATACCTTAGAATTCAAAAATTAGTCGACCATTATTAAATAAAATAAAGAAAAATAATAAATATTTACTAAAAGTTATTTTTTGCACGGAATCATCTTCAGATAAACAATATTTGTAATTGTGTGCAAAAAGTTTTTCAATTTGCTTAAAAATTTCTTGATATATGGCGAAAGATGCAAAAAAATAAAATTAACATTAAGGGATTCAAACTTTTGAGCGCTCTCCTTACTAAACTATTCTCAATTTGCGGTTGCTCCCAATATTTTGGGAGTCAGAAATCCGAATCCGTCGAGAAAAAAAGGTGTGGGTACTTTTTTATGTCTGCTTTCGTAACTTAAAATATCGTCTGCACTAATTAATTACCATATTTGAAGTCACCCTTTCGAATCATAAAAATTGAGTCTTAAAACACGAAGATCCGATTATTTGATCAAGAGTTATTCAATGTGGGCCGTTTTTTGCGCACTGTACATACAGTTAATTATGTTCTTTTAAACTCAGGTAATCATTTATTTTGTTAATATTAATATGATAACAAAATTCTTTTACATATAATTATAATGATTACATATTTTATAAACAAAATTATTCTTTTTATTTGGGGGGGGGGGTAAATATTGACCTTTTAGAAAGCAACAGAAAAGAAAGGAAGATAAATGACAGGCAACCACAGGGGTTTGTGAGTGAAGCGAGCATGGGGGAGAAATCTTTTATAAAATAAAATAAAATCTTACATAAAATTAATTAAAAAACAGTGAAGAAAAGATTTCCGCAACGTGATTTGCGGCAGAATGACCGCCAAGTCTTGCAACGCTAGAAACTAAAAAAAATCACTAAAATCACACTCGAATCCGTCCCCGGACAAACCTTAAGAAGTTTTTTCTTTTTTTTTTTTTTAATTGCAAATTTAAAATCCATATGGCGCCTTGGCGGTTGTAGTTAGCGCCATCGTTCACGATACGAAATTATCCCAGCACTGAATTTTTTGTGAGACATTTTCTTGATCGGGCTCTCAGAAGTTCTGGGCCCTGGTACACCTGTCCATCCTCCTCAAATACGGCCTTGGAAATAGTTATTACTGCAATTAGAATTTGCAAGATAGTTATTATCGCAATGAATAATTGTCAAGGGATGATTCTACTATTTGAAATATGATGCAAACGAGTCATTTTATTGCTCAATAATCAGCTGCTTTATTGGGCAACTGTTTCTCCTTCATTTTGCATTTCAAGAATTTGCATTTTCATCCTCTTAATGATGTACATTTAATGTTTTTATTTCGCAATGCAATATCATTCAGTATTATGTTCTATAATTTCATCATCGCTTTTATGTACTGAACAGTTATTATTCGAAGAGAAATAATTTGTTCCGTATGACTGACTTTCAATTATTGTCGGTCACATTAAGTTTATGCATAGTGTTGTTATCTTACTGTTCGAAATTAATTTAGGTGGGGCGAATATAATATACAGTATAAGTACAAAAATATTTTTTTTTTAAAAATAGAAAAATCACTTTTTTGCATTAAAACCTAATTTGTAAAATATGATTTCGAATTTTAATAAAAATTTCCAAAGCTCATCGACTGATAGTGAACACAACAGTATTGATTCAATACTTTCAGATAAATGTGGTTCTTTGCTGCGGAGCAGCTTAAGACATGAAAGTGGTGTCTAGGTATGGTAAAGCGGCTTTCACCAATCTCAGAAGAAATAAAGACTCCACATACACAATGTTTTGTAAACACTGCCCTTAATATTAACAGTCGAAGCTCGATATAAAGAATAACGACTTAAGACGAATGGACTAAAAAATTATTCAATTTCATTCCGTTTTAATTATAAATGTAGCAGCGTGTATATTAAAAATACAATTACCACAGCGCATTCTTTTTAAGAAGAAAAATTATTGGTCGTATGATGTATGATGAAAAAATGTCTTCAAAGTTTAATTTAATTTATTAAAAACTGAAAAGAAGAAAAGCAATAAAAATACATGCGCTACAGAAACTGAATTTAGAATCGAATCGCTGTTATATTGTCAGTGAAATCTAATGAAAGTTTCAACTTACAACTTAAAGGTAAACGTGCGTGAATGTGACATCAGGTGTTTGATAGAATTAACAAATTCTGGAACGCGTCGGATATCATGTAGTGTTATTTTAAAACTGTTATTTTGCAACGCGATGATTGCGCTCTTATTACGCGAGAAGTTGATTTTGTGAAGCGTTACACTTTATGATGTAACGTAATTTTTTTCTATTCATTTAAAAACCTTTCCTGTTTTGCAACTGAAAAACGAGATTTATAAATCTATAAATAAATAATAATAAAGGTTACGTTGAAGAATTAGTTGAGAAATATTTAAAAATCAATAACTTTCTCCATAATAATAAAAAAAAAAGTTTCTAAACATGCTTATTTCTAAAGCAAAAGTTGGAAACTGAAAATGAACTGGCATTTTAAGTTAAAAAAGTCGTCTGCTCAACAAAACTGCTATTCTTCATTATATTAATAATAATAATAAAGCTGATGATAAAATAAATTGACATCATTTAATAGCTAAAAAATTGTCTCAAATATATTTTTCTAGAAAATCTAAATTGCTTTAAAATTATGGCGAAAACGATATTAAACATAAGGTTTCAGATCAATTTTTAACTCAATTATATTGTGGCAACGATCAGCATCACTAAGTTTACGAACGTAATTCTGTTTAATGTTCGGTGAGAAAAAAATATTTATTCTAGTATTTCTTTTAGCGACGACACGCCTGATGTGACAAAATCGTTTGCTGTGCAGAAATTGTTATCCTGGTTTTTTTTATTTTTTATTTTTATTTAATAAAAGGGGGGAAAAAGAAAATTATGATAATAAATAAAACGGTTGATTATAAAAGCTGACGAATTTATTACTTTTTTTTAAATTATTAGGAAAACGGTTTTAAAACAAAGAGTTAAAATTTTTTAGCTCTATTTATTTAAATTGTGGCAATGATCTGCATTTTACACCAATGCAAATTTTACGAGAGGGTTTGTATTAAATATTTTAAAGAGAAAAAAATTTGTTCCAGTAGCCCATTTCGCGACGATTCGCCTGATGTGAGGTGATATTTCTCTGCACTTTACCAAGAGCAGCCAGAAAGAGAAAATCCAGAAGAAACCGGTTCGGAGCGGTTGGATCCGAATTTGGAAAGTGGGCATCGACCTCCTTTCGGGATTATAAGGCAAAATGCCAGTTTTATGATGCGAAAGGGGTGATCATTTTGAAAAGACTGTTCTCGGAAATGAGGAATTCATTTTCTTACATAAAAGTAAACAAACTCGGTGAACGAACGGGAAAATACCTGCAGGAGTTTTTATTTATTCAAATGACTTGAATATACAATAGCAGTTGTTTTCATAATTAAATAATTCAATTGTTTTTTTTAAGTGATTCAAATATTTTTTATTTATTTATTTAATTGTAAACCAAATAATGAAAAGTTTTTCCATAATTTCAATAAAATGAAACATATTTTCAATAAGATAACAATGAATCTTTATTCAAGTCTTTCTTTCATACGAATATTTTTTATTTTTTTATTTTTATTAGTTGATAGTTATGATCGACTGTCGAAGCGAGCTGATTAATCAAATTTCGGTTCCTATTATTAAAAAAAAAATTTATAAGCATTTAAAATAATCAATCAATTAAAAAATTAATAATCTTATTTGCTTTTGCGTTAAATTAATTGAAAAATTATGGATTTTTAATAAAATTGCTAAAATTTCGCAGAAAACGCATTGAAGATACAATCGCCATGTATTTTCAATGGTTTATTCTTGTGATTTTAGTTTTATAATTCAGAGTTCATTGTTTCTTTATAAAAGTAATGATATTATAATTCGAATTAAATGTATGTATTGCATAATAAATGGAAAAGACATTCTTAAATTTTTTAACGTTTTGAATTAAATTTTCAGACTGCATAATAAAAAGTTTTGAAAATGGTGTAATATGAAATCTATAAATCCCATCATTCGTATTCGAAGAAATTAATACAAAAGTATTTTGCTCGTTTATTTTAATTTCAGTTAACACTCTTTAAACAATTTTTAACATTTAAATTGTTTTACAAAATATATATCTATTAAATAGTCTAATAACTGAGAAAACGAATTCATGTGTTCTCTTTACAAGGCTAGATTATTTATTCTTATCGAAGTTGAAAATTAGTAACAAAATTCACCAATCGTTAATAATAAATATTAATTACTGTTATAGCTGCTAATTTTATTTTATAACCGACTTTGCATAGGTGCACAATCTACGTTTTGGCTATATGCTCGGTTAGCACTTAACTTAGCTACGTCCCAAAATTAAAATATGACTAGTTTTATTTTATAACAGTCGTTGAACAGCCGACCCAATTCTGAGTTTACGACTATATTTAGCTTTGTAAATAACGAACCTAACCCAAAAGACAAGGAAACTCCTGGATCAAGCATTGGGACAAATTATTATAGATTTTTTGCGTAGATTTTTTTTGATGGAACTTACCCGCATTTGCATTATCTGAAGAGGAAAACAACGAAAATATCACGTGGTTAGCCCAACTGCAAGGGGATCTTTAACCCATGATTCGTCTACCACTGAGGATATTTTGCGCTAGCACTGTGGTCGGAGTGAGCCGGGCGCAGAATACGTACCAACCAGCCAACCGTTGGGATTCTAACTTGGGTCAACTCTAGGGGAGGCTAACGTTCTATCCCCTGAGCCACTGAGCCACTCTTAGCGTTCTTAATAAGGAAAAATTATAAAACAATATTAAAAACTATAAAACACAGATTTGGAAAAAGGGGTCCAGAAAAAAGTACTGGAGAAAAAAACAACTCGTTCGTAATTATCTGAGTTTAACATCCATTTTCAATTCGGACAGTTGAGCCAGAATTTAATGTAATTAAATATTTTTTCGAATGAAATAATATGTACTTTAAAAATTATTTAATACATATAAGGGTTAGTTTAAATTTTTCGGAACGCAAATGAGTAAGACTCTTAAGCAGCTCTAAAATTGTTTTCCAATTTTTATATTTACACAGGCCGTTGTAGCCTGGTTAGTAATGTGTTAGTTCCATGCTCAAGAGGTCGTGAGTTCGATCCCTGCCTGCCGCTGACACGAGAGGGGGAGCACAATGGTGCACATTAAATCTGTCAGGGTAAGAAGCTCCTCCCAGTTCCCCTAGCATATCAATATCTTGAATTAGATATTGATCGTTCTCTAGTACTGGTCAAAGTACTGGACGCGCGTGTGTGTGTGACTGAAAACAAGAAACACACCCTTTGCCTTTAATTCGCTTAGTTACTTGAATAGTAGTAGTACTTAGTAGCTTGAAATTATATACATTTTAATTTATTGAATGCATATAAGGCTTAGTTTGAATTTTGCGGAACTAAGGCTCTTAAGCAACTCTAAATTTCTACACAAGTTGGGATAGCCAGGTTGGTAGGGCGTTAGGACCATGTCCGAATGATCGTGAGTTTGATTCCCCGCCGGCTAAAGACACGGGCGACAGCACAATGGTGCACATTAACTCTGTCGGGGTCACAAAGTCCTCCAAGTTCCCATAATAAATCAATACCCTCGCTGGTACTGAATTAGGGATTGGTCGTTCTCTAGTGCATGTCAAAATTACGATCTGCGAAGGATTGAGTCCGTTCTGTAAAACAGTCTGTGACGTGTGCGTGTGGCTGATAATCGTTTTTTTGAACACAGATGGCGCCCCTGGAAAAACAGGAAACACATCATTAGCCTTGATTTCGCTTAGTTATACCAGGCAGGCTTGCCCGTCTTAGTAAGTGATATTAGAATCAACAACAATATTTACACTTTTTCTATTGTGATTTAAATAATTTACAAATAATTATTTCTCAATAAGACTTTTTTTTTTTTTAAATTCGAAAAATGTTATAATTTAAGCTAATAATTTTAAATCTTCCGAAGCTTAACTCTGTATTAAGTCTCAGAAGAGGAGAAAAAAAATTTGTTAACTGATACATCATTTATAACAACGCTAGTACCTCTCTCTATATTAAAAAAATCGTAATAGCTTCCACCACTGATTTGGGTCTTCAACTAAACTTTGCATTTTGTTTTGCAGCTCAAAAACTGTAAGACTTAGAGAAAAAAAAATTTAATGTCAATGAATGTTATTTAGTTCGAAAATTATTAACTGTTAAATTTGTAAGAAAAAACACCATATGAGCAGCAAAAATGCAACTACCGAATTGAAATTTGACAAGTTGGAAAGGACATATTTGTTAATGAAATTAAAGAGATTTTTTTTTTTTCGTTTTGTAAATTACAGTTTATACGAAAGTTATTGCGATTTTAAATGCTTTTCTTTCTTTCTTTTTTTTTTNTTTTTTTTTTTTTTCTTTTTTTTTTTTTTTTTTTTTTTTTTTTTTACAATTTGTTTCTTACTTTTTATTGCTGTGTTTGTTTTGCTGCGCAAAATGTGAAATTAATAAGGTGTGTATGCAAATGTACACGACGTTCGATGGAAAAAATAAAACTTAAGATTTGACTGTAAGTTCGAGAATCATCAACTTAAAATCTTAAAAAAAAATAAATAAATAAGATAAAATCTATTGCCTGCATAAATGCAGAGTTGAAATTTGACATGCTAAATGGGCTATTTTTAATAATAAACGCAACGAGATTTTTTTCTTTTTTTTGAAATTTCATTTTGTTTGAAAGTTGCAATTTTAGGTACTTTTTTCGCGGATTTTTTTTTTTACTGTTTTTCCTTTAAATAATGATTGTTGTCGAAAAATTTATCTCTCTCGAGATCATCCTTTTATTAGCTCAAGCTTAACTTGATGTCAAAAGTAACAACAAAAAAAAATGTTGTCAAATATACAGGGTGTTTATAAAGTCCCGGACCCATTTTGATGTTTAATAACTCATAAAATAATAAAGATAGATTAAAATTAATGCTATAAATGGTTAGATAGACTCAAAAAGTTTCATGACTCTTGTCAATGAACTTCCACTTGTGCCCCCATCGTCGCACGGAGAATATCAAGTCGATAGCAAGGCCTAGGAGGATGGCGTTTGCAACAGATATGGTAGGAAGGATAGAAGATGCTGCTGATTTTCTGAAGCGCATAATGTTCGCCGACGAAGCATCCTTTCATGTTTCTGGCATTGTTAATCGCCATAATGTGCGCATATGGGGATCTGAAAACCCCCATGAGTACCGTGAAACAGAAAGGGATTCCCCAAAGGTTAATGTGTGGTGTGGTAATGCACGACCGAGTCATTAGGCCTATGCTTTTTACAGAAAAGACGTTCTCATCAGTCGTATACTTAGACATGTCGGAAAACTTCGTATTTCCACAACTATAAGATCTTCAGCCACATGTCTTTTTGCAACAAGATGGTGCACCACCTCATTGGGGTATCATCGTTCGTAGTTCTTTGAATGACCATTTTCCAGGAAGATGGATTGGGCGAGGAGGTCCAATTCCTTGTCCACCCAGATCAACTGATATAACGCCGCTGGACTTTTTTCTTTGGGGATTTATAAAGGACAATGTTTACAGGAGGAGCGTGTCGAACATTGATGACCTAAAAGCTAGAAATACAACCGCAATAGTCTCTGTGGATGCCGACACGCTTGCCGCTACCTGGTGTGAAATTGACTATCGACTTGATATTCTCCGTGCGACAAAGGGGGCACACGTGGAAGTTCATTGACAAGGGTCATGAAACTTTTTGAGTCTATCTAACCACTTATGTTATTAATTTTAATCTATCTTTATTATTTTATGAGTTACTAAACATAACTCATAAATCAAAATGGGTCCGGGACTTCATAAACACCCTGTATATCATGACATTTATATAGATTTCTTTTAAATATAAATGTATCAAGAGAAAAAAAAAATCGCTTGCAACTTGAACTGTTCTACACTATAAGTTTAACGTTATAGATTGTTAACTAGTAAAATTACATCTCATTAATTACTTCTTTTGATGTCACGCATAAATTCAATAAGATAAATTCAATGTTATCATTGTGTCATACAAAATCAATAAGATAAATTCTGCTTGTAGTGGTCCAGAAACGACAGAAAGCTCTTATTGTGATTTGAGTGTTCTAACTAACAAAGAAACAAATCGAAATTGCGATTGCAAGATTACAAACACTAAAGCTAGAATCGAACCGTAATAAAAATAGTTCAGATTAGTAATCGATCTTCACAGCCGAACATAATAATACATAAGAATATATAAGAACATATATAAGAACAATGGGAAGAGATAAGCAATCAAAAAAATAAATTATTTAAAATTTAAAAAGAAAAAAAAATGGAGAGAAAAATTCAAAACTTTTTAATATTTTTATCCATTTCTTTAAAGCTGCCTTTCTAAATTTTTTTATTTATTTCCTGTTTTACAGTTGTTGTTTTTTTCCCGCAAAATCTACACTTTTTAAGTTCTTTATTTATTTCAAAATTTTTAATTTTTTAAACACAATCTACATTTATTACTTTTTTTCCCCTTCATATTTTATAAAATTTTTTTAAAACACAATCCACTTTTTTCAATCACTTCATTTATTTCTTAATTCACAACTGTTTTTTACAAAATCTACATTTTTTAATATTTTTTTAACGAAAGCCACACTTTTAAATCATTTTATATCATATTTTATTATTTTTTCCACAATCTACACTTTTTAAATATCTATTTATTTCATACTTCATTACTCTTTTAACAAAATCCACAATTTTTTAATATTTTTATTTATTTCCTAATTTATAGCTTTTTTTTTTTTTTTAACGAAATCCGCACTTTTTAATCTTTTTACCCATTCTATATTTTCTTTATTTATTTTCCTTTTATTGTACTTATAATGTCTATGTTTAATCATGGGCAACTCGTTCCTTTCTTCTTTCTTTTTTGAAGCAATGAATCAGACAAGGAAAAGATGAAATGGTTTTTCCCAAACTATTCTTTTCGAAGAATTTGTCTTACAGGCCATTTTAGAACAATAGAGGAAAATGGCCACAGTTGTCCGAAGAATACTTTCAAGAACTAAAATAAGACAGAGAAATCTGTAAAACTGGTTTTTTGGTATGCATGGTTAGCGTACGGTGAAAACGACTTTAGGGGAATTATTGAGTTGATTGCATGTTATTCAGAATAAACTCATCACCTTTTTTGTGATGTTGGTTTATTTTTTTCTAACGAGTTTTTTTTGCATGATGTAGGCTGATGTACATGTATTCAAATAAGAAAAGTGTCGGCTTGGAATGACGCAATTTCTTTCACGACGAGTTACATTTATAAGAAGTTTAAAAATGTTAGACAATTCGCAGTTTAGGGACCGTTCAATTATTGCGTAAGCATGTTTTTTTTTTATCTCGTATTATAACAGTCGTTGAACAGACGGCATAATGTTGAGTTCACGACTACCAATGTTCAACTCCGTAGACTTGTAATTTTGAACCTAATCCAAAAGACAAGAGAACTCCTGGATCAAGTATTGGGAGTAATCAGGACTTTTTGGTGGAATTTGCCAGCATTTGCTCAACCTGGAGAAGGAAACCATGAAAACCTCCCGCTTTAGCTTGGCGGCAAGGGGGATCTAACCCACGAGGATATTTTACGCCAGCACTTTGGTCGGTGCGAGCCAGGTGCAGAATTCGTATCGACCAGCCATCGCTGTGATTCGAACTCGTTCACCTCATTATTCCTTGAGCCATCACAGCTCAGTAAGCATACTTTATTTTATAACCGTCGTTGAACACCCAACCCAATTTTTGAGTTTGAACTCAGAATTGGGTCGACTGTTCAACGCTGGCTATAAAATAAAATTAGTATCTAGAGCCCAAATTGTGCAATTAAGGATCATTTTATTTTAAAACCCTGTTCAACAGCCGACCCAATTTAAAGTTTACGTCTACTAATGTTCACCTTCTACGGCTGTCAATTTTGAATCCAATCCAGAAGACAAGGGAACTCCTGGGTCAAGTATCGGGTGGAATTTGCCTTCTTGGAGAACTTTTTGGAGGGAACTGGACCGCATTTCCCTTACATAGAGAGGACAACCCCTCTCATGGTTGGGATTAGAGTCCTCTGCACGGATCAGTGGAATAGAATCTCTTTTACTTTTTCGTCTTCCGAAGAGATATTTCACCTCAGCACCCTGCTCAGTGCGGGTCATCTCATTGGAATGTAAGTACTCTATCCCCTGAGCCACCGCGACTCCAGGATGAAGGTTAAAATCTAACTCAATTCCAACAACAATTTTAGCTTCGTACAGCTACCAGTTTGAACATATTCCAAAAACGAATGGTCGTCATATTAAAGTAATTTATAAATGCTATTATCAAACATATGGAGCAGTTTTACATGTAAGAGTTACCATAGGATGAGAGAAATCCCAATTTTATTTCTTGTGTTTTTTTTTCTTCATAAAGTTATAACATTACATTTCTGTAAACAGCATGATTAGAAATAAAGTTTAAAGTTTCCATCCGTTTTTTGTGCGATTTTTTTAAAGAAAATAAATGCATTGTTTGTACAAAAAATGTTTCATAATCCATATCTCCTTTCGTTAATTTAAAGAATAGCTTATTCAGTAACAGACAGACGTACACTTTTACATTACCTATGTAAAACTATTAGCCACATAGTTAAAAAAGTCTAAATGTTTGGGGGGAAAAAAATCGAAAAACGTTATCGTGCTGCGGAAGTTATAAGTTATCGGGGAAAAATAAATTCTAAAATATCGGGATAAAAAAGTTCCAAGTTATGATAAATTCTAACAATTGAAATAAAAGTATAGCTCTATATTTCTTATGTTTACGAAATTTTGAGCATTTGTGAGAATTATGTAATGTTTTATTATCTATTTACAAAAATTAGCAACAGAAACAAAGAAGAACTCATAAATCANTTTAAAGTTTCCATCCGTTTTTTTTCCCGCTTTTTTTAAAGAAAATAAATGCATTGTTTGTACAAAAAATGTTTCATAATCCATATCTCCTTTCGGTAATTTAAAGAATAGCTTATTCAGTAACAGACAGACGTACACTTTTACATTACCTATGTAAAACTATTAGCCACATAGTTAAAAAAGTCTAAATGTTTGGGGGGGGGGGAAATCGAAAAACGTTATCGTGCTGCGGAAGTTATAAGTTATCGGGGAAAAAAAAATGTTCTAAAATATCGGGATGAATAAGTTCTAAGTTTTGATAAATTCTAACAATTGAAATAAAAGTATAGCTCTATATTTCTTATGTTTACGAAATTTTGAGCATTTGTGAGAATTATGTAATGTTTTATTATCATTTACAGAAATTAGTAACAAAAACAGAAACAAAGAAAACTAATTTTCGATCAAATCATAACAAATATTCATTAAAAAAATATTTTAATAAGATCATAACAATCATATATTTAGAAAAATATTTCAATATGATGTATAGCTATTTCATTGAGGGCTGATTTCTCGAAAACTTCTCGGCGTTCTCCCTCCTTAAAGTAGCCCCCCCCCTTCCCTCTTCTCAGTTGTATAGGACTGGACTACGATATTTTCCCCTTTCTTTAATATTTAACTGTCAAAAACATATGTTTTTAAAAATTTCCTCGACTCTTTCTTTTAAAAATATGTTCAATGTAGTCCATATGGTTTCATAATTTAAAAGTTTTTAATCTATTTGAAAATCAAGACGGAAACTAACGTACTTCCTTCTCCCATGACTCTCCACACCCTACCGGTGAGAGCATGCGCAGTGTTGCCATAGGTAGAGAGTTCTGCTCTACGCCATCTGTAGTCCATTTCTATCGCTAATAATATGGTGAATAATGTTTCCATCAGATTTGCTTTAAAGCTAGAAAGTAATGGTGACGGAGTTTGATTTTAGAAAGAGTTTTAAAAAGTTGGTACCCTTTGATATAATCCATTGTGACCCAGATAGCAGAAACAGTCCAAAACGGCAGCGAGAGCTGATAATTATCATATCATTTGCAGGTTGTTTTTTCTCTTAGTTTTATTCAGAAAGGAAACAAAAAGCTGAGAGAATATCGCTAAGAGACCCGTGATGGGATAGAGAGCATTCACCTTTCAATGACGTGAACCAGGTTCGAATCCCAGCGATGGCTGGTCGATACAAATTCAGCACCCGATTCACGCCGACCACTATGCTGATGTAAAATATCCTAAGTAGTATCATGGGTTTGAGTCCCATGGCCATGCTAACCGTGGGAGGCTTTCGTGGTTTTCTTCCCCATGCAAAGCCAATAAGGGTTAGTTCCATCCAATATTCCTCCACAAAGGCAACTTTCTCTTAATACTTAATCCAGGAGTTCTCTTGTCTTCTGGATTGGGTTCAAAATTACAAGGCTACGGAGTGGAACGTTAGTTGACGTAAGCCCGAAATTGGGTCGGCTGTTCAACGATGGTTAAAAAATGAAATAAAATATCGCTAAGAAAAAAACGTAAATTACTACAGGATCAACTGGGTTGAGATAATTTTTTTCCCTCTATTTTATAGTCATAGCATAAAATTTATCTTAATTTTTAACACCATAAATTCTTATGTATAGAACCCTACATTTTCAAATTTTCCTACGTGTATGTAAGAGTACGCTGGCTTTTGTAGAAAAATAATCCTCCTTGACAAATTCGGATGAATGAAGATAGTGTTGCAGATTCACTTTTGTTACCGGAATTGTGATCATCTTTGGATTCTAATAAGATTATCAGAGTTTTAATATTGGCAGATATTTTTTTCCCTGTCCCCTATCCATCGTAAAATCTGTTCCGTAAATAGAAAAAGGACTTTGTGGAGGCGGCAGATGTATTTCCAGATGGAGGAGTCCCGCAGTGAACTGATCGTAAAGACACGGTTCGTTGTTGAACACTGAAGTCAAGCATCACTGGCTGCTGTGAGTAAGCGGGTGGGTGACCGCTTTGATCAGCCTGCGAAGGGACCGAGGGTGCACTGTATCACTCCTCGTTAAACTGTTCTACTGTAAAATGATCAACTTCGCGCGAAGGTAGTCGGGCTACCAAAGCGGAGGAGCCATCCCCTTTGCAGAGGATCAAAATTGCGATGTCTTCGGATCATCTTCAAGGATGTTTCCCAGACCGTCGCCAATAGCCCGTTGTGCAGCTCTAGTGAAACGTAAATAAAGTACCTACCTACTTTGAATGAACCTCACCTTGCGAGGACTTGCTCTTTTCATCCAAATTCAACTATTGAAGAGAAAATTCAAAATATGCATTTTTATTCACTAATCATCTGTTCGGCTTTCAAAACATTTAAAAACACAATGCCGTCCACCAATTAAAATTTGAGATGTGTGGTATTTCAGGTTATTTATAATTTTTTTTCCTAATAAATTTATACCAATTAAATACTACAATCAGCATTTTCGAAAGGTAGGTTAGTTTTATACTTTTGTGTAGTTTTAGAGTTTTGATAAAGATCTTTGTTTTAATCTAATTTACATGAAAAAAATATTTTTAGTGTCCTCTGCATAAGTTTTTTATTAATTTAATGCCTTAAAAAAATTAAATTTTAAAAACTCTAAGAAACAGAAAATTGTGCTATTTTAAATTACTTACACAAAATCATAAAATTAATTATAATAAGTATAATATAATTGGCATAATTTTATTATAATTCGGCTTTGAGTAAATGTCTATAAAATGTATAAACAGTTATTAAGCACTTTTTTCGATTTATCTAATAAAAAGAAACCTTTATTTGTAATCTTTTTATGAAAAACAGCACAATTTCTTGCGGTTACATCTATGAAATACGCCTATTTACGAATATTGTGGAATCGTGGCAAGCATAATTCGTCACGAGCACAATTTGTCGCCTGTGTAACTCGTCGTAGCAAAAATGAACAATTACAGTGAAAAAAAATTTAAATCTTAATTCATTCATAATCTCTCGTAACACCCAGAAAATATTTTATTATTTTTTTTAAGAGTACTAATCATTAACCCCTTCCTTCTCGCTCCCGTGAAAATGACGGGGTGAGGTTCCGCCCTCTATTTCTCGCTCCCGTGATATTGACGGGCTGGAGTGTTCAGTAGTAACGAGCCAATAAGAATAAAACTAATTCATTTCTTTCGCCCGGAACAAATTTTATTTCACATTTTACACACCAGATGACAGCACCAGGATATTTTTAAGGTAATTGTAGATAGTTAGTTTATTTTAAACTAGATGTTAGCACTAATCAAATACGTAATACAAACACAACAGCCAAAAAAAAATAGGCACTTTTATGCCCGTTTTCTTGAAAATTAATCGATCGTTAAGGGGTTAAGCAAAAAATGCTTACTTTCGTTTTCATCTGAAACGGGGAGTCACGTGATTATAAACGAACTGATGTTATCTATGTCTATCTGCCGTACATTTAAAATTGTTATGCAATATAAGCGATTACGTTCTGGCTTTCGTTAGAATTTTCATAATAAAATCCAACTATTTTAGAAAGTAAACAACTATGTGAGAACAAAGTTATATATAATAAATTATCCCCTAACGTAGCTCAATGAAAATGTGAGCTTAATATACCGTATTTTTATAATATTGCTGAATTTCAATGGTTCCCAATGAAACATTCTAAATAGTTGGCAAAATTTTCCATTTCTGAATATTTAAGAGTTTTTTTTTCTTTTTTGGTTCAGTAAGAAAGGTGTTAGAATGAGTTTTAGATGTCTGATATTACTTAATAAAATGGTGGGATCGTGGTTGCAATGGGGATAGCGCGAACCAATGCAGTGAACCGGGTTCGAATCCCACCGATGGCTAATCGAAGCGAATCCCGCACCTGACTCGAGTCGTCCACAATGTTGACGTAAAAATATCAGTGGTAGATGGATCATGGGTTAGAGTTCCCTTGCCCTTAGGCTAACCATGAGAAATTTTCGTGGTTTTCCTCTTCATGTAACGCAAATGCGGGTTAGTTGTATCAAAAAGTACTCCACTAAGACAAAATTTCTCCCAGTACTTGAATTAGAAGTTCCCTTGTCTTCTAGATTGGGTTCAAAATTACAAGGCTACGGAGTTGAACATTAGTAGTCGTAAAGCCGAAAATTTGGTCGGCTGTTCAACGACGGTTATATTATTAAAAGGGTGCGTTGTATTTATAAAATAGTTCTGTTTTTTCATTTTTTTTAACCATGTTAAACTTAATTTTAAATTCATATCGAAGATNTTAAGCAAAAAATGCTTACTTTCGTTTTCATCTGAAACGGGGAGTCACGTGATTATAAACGATCTGATGTTATCTATGTCCATCTGCCGTTCATTTACAATTGTTATGCAATATAAGCGATTACGTTCTGGCTTCCGTTAGAATTTTCGTAATAATAATCAACTATTTTATAAAGTAAATAACTATGTGAGAACAAAGGATAAATATAATAAATTATCCCCTAACGTAGCTCAATGAAAATGTGAGCTTAATATACCGTATTTTTATAATATTGCTAAATTTCAATGGTACCCATTCAAACATTCTAAATAGTTGGCGAAATTTTCTATCTCGGAATATTTAAGATTTTTTTTTTTGTTCAGTAAAAAAAGGTGTTAGAATCAGTTTTAGATGTCTGATATTACTTGATAAAATGGTGGGATCGTGGTTGCAAAGGCGATAGCGCGAACCAATGCAGTGAACCGGGTTCGAATCCCATCGATGGCTAATCGAAGCGAATCCCGCACCTGACTCGAGCCGTCCACAGTGCTGACGTAAAAGTATCAGTGGTAGATGGATCATGGGTTAGAGTTCCCTTGCCTTCAGGCTAACCATGAGAGATTTTCGTGGTTTTCCTCTTTATGTAACGCAAATGCGGGTTAGTTCTATCAAAAAGTACTCCACTAAGGCAAAATTTCCTCCCAGTTCTTGAATTAGAAGTTCCCTTGTCTTCTAGATTGGGTTCAAAGTTACAAGGCTACGGAGTTGAACATTAGTAGTCGTAAAGCCGAAAATTGGGTCGGCTGTTCAACGACGGTTATATTATTAAAAGGGTGCTTTGTATTTATAAAATAGTTCTGTTTTTTCATTTTTTTAACCATGTTAAACTTAATTTTAAATTCATATCGAAGATTAGTTTTTATGTTAAGTGAAAGAAATGTTGAATCAATTTTTTTTTTTTTTAATAAAGAATAGTTTTAGAGTTTAAAAATGCAGAAAAGCTTACGTTATTTATTTTATTTATTTGTTCAAATTGAATTTAATTTAGAGTATTATCCTCAGCATAACTGAAGCCTTTAAAAAAAAAAAACTTGCGATCCGAGCAAAACTTTTAATTCATTCTTAAATGCGTATTTATTTATTTCTACATTACCCAGAAACGGGAATAAAATTAAAAATACATATAAAAATCATTTTTCGCCATACGAAATTCCTATTTTCTCAAAGAATGTCGAAAAAGGATATCAATATTACTGTATCTTTACTTATTTAATAAATAACAACAAATGTGCTTTTGAATTTATTTTCATTTTTAATGTTTTTTTAGCTTTAATGAAAAAACGTCTAGCTTAATGATATTCGCTGAAATTATGCGGATAAATTTAATTGCATTAAGTGAAAATTTAAGTATAAGCATAGTTTGTGGCGATGATGATGAAGAGATATACATATTTCAATGGACTAGATTCTTGAAAGTGTTGATTTGTTTTCGACTATACCGAATGCTTAACCTGGGATTCTTTTCACCTATTTTAATTAAATCTTTTTTTCTTAAAAATTAATAGTGCATTAACTTTATTATTTTAGAATTCTCCTTTGCAAGCACTGACAAATAGCTCACAAAAATAAGAAAAATTAACAATAACCGTATTTTGTAAATACTTTATAACGGAAAAAAAGTAATTAAAATTTATAAATAAAAATAAATTCTAATAATAGCGAAAGAAATACACTGCATTAGTAAATATTTACTTAAAGAAAGTCCTTAAATTAAAAAAAAATTTTCAGCAAAAAAAAAAAAAAAAAAAAAAAAAAGAAAAGAAAAGAAAAAGAAAATGCGAAATGAAATTACATTACGCGAATTTTTGAACATTAACGCACAGATTGTAACGATGATGGATTATTTTATTGGACTAGATTTATAAAAACAATGATTAGTTTTAATGCGATACTGAATAATAAAAGCATCCAACCCCTATATCTAAATGTATACTATTTCTATCGAATCTGCTACTGATTTTAATTAAGTAATTAAGGCTGCAATGGAGCATTATTTTAACTGAAAAATAAGTTAAATATAATAAGATTTTCTAAGAATTTTAACACCACTGATTTCAGCGGAGAAGAATTGTCGATTCTCTGTGCATAATGATTTCATCAGCTATTTTAGAGAAACAGTTTGAAGTTTTAAAATCCATTTTGCACACACTCTCAAAACCGTAAGATGGGTTCACAATTTTTTTTTCTAATAACATACAAAGAATGTTCATACGATATAAGTCATATAAAAACTTAAAAAAGGAATTAAATAGCCTTAGCTAATGGAGGAGGCACGTTTCCATTCAGCACATGTGACGTCATAACCAATCAGGGTTTGTATTTGATTGCATCACTTACAGAGGCCTTTACGGGCAATTTAAATGTTTAATAATTAAATAAATAAACATTTGAGGAAAAGAAAACGATCAGATTTTCGAATTCAGGAGAGAATTTCTAATAAGTTGGGATTAAAAATAATTTTTTTAAAAAGATACTGTAATTGCCCATTTCATTCAGGTTCGATACCGGGCTACCTCATTAGGAGCTCTATCACCTAACCACTACGATTCTTTTTACAGCAAAATTAATCAATTCACTAACAGCCTTCCCATATTTACATAGGAAAGTTGCAATTGCAAAACCCTTTTGATTGCAATAAATTTAATCGAATCACCGACACCCTTCCCATACTTACGTAGGAAAGCCCTCTTGATTGCAGCCAACTTAAAGGAATCACTAACACCCTTCCCATACTTACGTAGAAAAGCCCTCTTGATTGCAGCCAACTTAATGGAATCATTAACACCCCTCCAATACTTACGCAGGGAAGTTGACCTCAGATTTGAGCTCAGAAATTATCTAATTTATTTCTTTTATTGAAAACAAAATTATCCGTTTGAAAACATCGCCTATCAGAATAACATGTAGTAAGCAGCTGCAAACTTTTTATTTATAGGTGCCGTGCTGGAGATTGTTATTGTTTTCATTTCTGTTGAAAATACCATCCATTGCAAATGAAAAAAAACTACCAAAATTTAAAAAAAAAAAACTTTTTAGTAACACTACAATTAATATGCTCTCAAAAAACATGTGAATGTATCAAAAGATTTCAATTAGTATTTCTTTTTAAGCTCTTCAATTCAAAGCAAAATCACTAAAATTAAAAAAAATTATGTTTCTGCCATTAACGATCATAGCAGTTTCTTTGTTGTTGTCGGCGGCCATTAAGGCAGAGGGGATGCGATTGTTCTTTTTTTTAGTGGCGCCATCTATGACCACGAATTCGACTTCTGCCTCACCCGTTTTATGGGGCAGACCCATGCACACATACATTTATTAATCCACGGTTTGTAATTTTGACCTGAACCAGACAACGATCAATCTCCAATTCAGTACCCTCAGAGGTATAGTTTGTGATGGGAACATGGAGTACTTTGTGACTCGACAAATTTAACGTGCACTAGTCACCAATTATTACACGTTGAGTCTTCAGCCAACTGGATACGAAATCATACATTTTCTGAACGGATACATTTTCACGAGCGTGAGGCCAGCGCCCTGCCATCCAGGCTGTCCCGCCCCACTTCTTTTTTTTAAACCATAATTCAGTTGATTTATAACAAATTTAATTAATTAATTAAATTAGTTATTAGTATTCAGTTAATTAATATTTAATTAGTTAATATTCAGTTGACTAATAACAAATTCATAATTTAAAATATTTCATGCTTCACAATATTAATAATTCTTCATAATATTAGATATTTTCAAAATAATTAGTGGTATTTTTTTGTTAGTATAATTTACTAATGAACTTTTTTATTATAATGCCGTAATTCCACTCAAAGAAGATCACTCAATTATTTAGGGTTCCGTAGCCTTAAAAAATTGGGACCTGCTGGTCTAATTACTTATAAAAAAAATTTTTTTTCGTCTGCTTGAAAAACATAGTTTTCGAAATTTTCTTTTATTATTTATTCGTTTTGTTTTAATTTGAGAGTCAATTTGAGACTTCAACTTAATTTCTCAATACAGCTAAAAATAATTGTATCTTTTCTCATTATATTAATCGAAAGTCACGTGGTTTTCCTTATCCAATGAGAATTTAGGAAACTGTTATCAATTCTCACTTTAGAGAAAGATTTCTTTTCTACAATTGGGAGTGCATTGTAGAGCTTTCGAATACTTTTTAATTTCAAGCAAAACTCTTAAGACAGTAAAAATATCATTTTGAACACTATACCCTTACAACAACATCGAACGACTCCTCGAGTCTTGCAGAAAATAATTTTTGCCAGGATAGTCAATTTTGGTTCTTAAAAACGTGGAATTTAATTTGAAAACTGAGACAGAAATAATTATATTGACACCAAATACTTTTACTTTACCGTTGTTAAATATAATGATGGAGTCACTTGAACCTCATTTCTTTTTCCAAAATGTCAAGATAATTTCTTTATTTTGAGCTCGTAACAAAACACTGCAGTTGCTACGCTACAGGTAGTAATTGGAACAAGTAAAATACTTATTCCCAATACCTAACCCCTCACTTTAACCTAAGTCACGTGGCTTCTGTGAAAATAACTTTTTTTCCTTTCTCCAAACGATATATATTGCGTTGACGCCCATCATTCAATATATTGTAACCATATATTTATCGTTTTTTTTTTCCCTTCCTACTTTCAATTTACTTTTATCAAGTCCATTAGATTGATTTGACTATTTAAATAGAATACAAGTTAAAATTAGAGTAATTTATAAGACATTTGAGGCTGAGAGTAATTGTAGAAAACTGAAAAAGTTAAAAAAAAAAAAAATTTGTGGGACTTACGAGTTAGCTAGAATTTAGTTCTGAAGATTAAAAACTGAAGAAAAAAATAAGAATTTAATCTTATAAAAATTATTTAGACAAATATTTATGATTATTTAAACAAAAACAATACTCGAATGAATATTATGACAATTATTTAAATTAATACTTGTCGCATACTTAATTAATCACACTTGAGTCAAAATATAACCGAATTGATAAACAAAAAAAACCCACTGAAATTATTGAAAAGTTGAGAATTGATAAATGAATTTTTAAAAAGCTATCTCAATCTATTTATTCTAAAACCAAATTTATTTAGTTAATTATTAATTTGACTAAAAAATTATGCAATGAATTAAATTTATTATTAGTAATAGTTACCTAGTTCATTTATTCACTAAACAATTATTTGTCGAAGGGACGTTTATGCATGCTTGAATGCGATAAGTACTTTTTTTCTCTTTTGAAAATAGCCTTGCACGAATTCAATATTTTGTTAAAATTTATTTCTTCAACTGTTAATTTATAATATAAAATGTAATTTCAAATAAAGTGCGTTTAAAAAAAAAAAATAGAAATATATAGTTTGAACTTAACAATACTTTACTGGGATTATTAGGAGGAAATTTTAATTGAGTACAAATTGGATTCGTAAACAATCTCTCGGAGTTAGAATAGAATCTAACATTACAACTATCAACACCACAGCTCTGGTATGATGTTCCATACACAATGCCCTTAATATAGATTTATTTAGTCCTTTGCACAAAAAGAATACGTATAAAAGTATTAAATTAATATTCAAGCAATAAAAATAATTTCTTGAAATCTGGCGAATTGCTGGAAAGAAAGTAAAGATTTAAAACACTGAAACCTGTTTGAGTGCAGGTGAGTTGTAATGCTAGGACATTATTATAAGCAACTCTAATTTAAAATTATAGGAATTTCTAATAATGTAAACACAGATGTTCCATGAACTGGTTAGACGTTTCATCTAAAATCTCGATGATAATAATTAAAAAAATTTCAAAAAGTCTGAGTTTTTTAAATTTATTATCAGCAATTTAAAGCCTTTATTACCTGGTCGATAGCAAGAAAATGTTGCCTAGTGCCATCTATTGTCATTTTCTAAAACTAATCTCAAATCTGGCGGAATTCTTGCATTTATTATTGAATAAGGCGTGTTTTTATAGCAATACATTAATAGTTTTAATCAGGTGAAATCTCAAAATAATCACTATTTTTAATAATTTTTACACATTTAATTAGATTTCTTATTACAGTACAGTACAGTACAGAGAAATAGTACTTTTTTCAGGGGTAGTGAGCCCAACTCAAAAATCCTGAAAATTTCTTGTCCAAAAAAATAAATGTCTTTATAAATTTAAATTATTGATATTTTCAAAACATGAAATTCTAAATAAATTATATGCAGCATAATTTTAATGAATAATTATTTACAAGTTTACTTTTATCTCTAATAACATTTAATATTCTACCAGACAAAATATTAACAAATGAAAGAGATGCCAAAAATATTAAATTCTAGTTCTAATATTTTTAAATAAAATATAAAAGAATTTTTATATATAAATGTGATCGATGATTTCTTGATACTCTCTGGACGTTGGATTTTCGGAAACTTTGCGGTTAGCGACAAATCCGGAAAAGGCGGATATTTTTTCCGGAGCACAATCACCTGCGTTTTTTAAAAAAATTAATTGTACTTCTTTTAAAAAAATTATT
>NC_092213.1:8681384-8689357 GCF_043381705.1 Parasteatoda tepidariorum
ATTGTGGTAATACTGCCCGTCATTATTATAATGATCTTGATGAGTCTCCAGAAAATAAATGTACGATCGTTACTAATAGAGTTTCTAGATCAGGGACTGTGAATGGACCAGGCAGTAGTCGTATAAGACGACGACCTCAATATTTAAATGATTATGTATGTGTTTAATTTACTATGCTTAATGGGATTACTCTTTATGTATTGAATTAATTCGATAAAATTTAAAAAGGGGGGTGTGATATAACAACTACAACTTCAAATGTACTTGCTAGATTGATGTATACAAGATGTAACAACGTGCTTCATGTTTCATGCTAATAATAAATACTAATCCTAAATAATGTTGACTTTGTTTATCATTTAACTAAAAGGTTATTAACTGGCTACAAAGACACAACAGTAAAAGTGACCTGTCCGTAACTGCTGACCACATTTCCTCACTCATGCCGTTGGTCACAAAATCGTGGAGCCCTTACCTCCCTAACCCACAATGGACTGTTGCAGGAATGATTTACTTCTATAAATCATCGGTGGTCAGTTTAAATGTGCTAAAATGAGCTGTTCTCTGCAATCACAGATAAAAGAACTATGGTGACTCAGGGGATGGAGCCTCCCGAACAGGTGAACCGGGTTCGAATCCTAGCAACGGCTGGTTGATACGAATTTCGCTCCCAGCTCGCACCAACCACGGTGCTGACGTAAAAAATCGCCAGTGGTAGTAGACCGATCATGGGTTAGAGTCCCTTTGCCGGCAGGCTAACAGTGAGAGGTTTT
This sequence comes from Parasteatoda tepidariorum, assembly GCF_043381705.1. Taxonomy (NCBI): domain Eukaryota; kingdom Metazoa; phylum Arthropoda; class Arachnida; order Araneae; family Theridiidae; genus Parasteatoda; species Parasteatoda tepidariorum. The sequence continues at coordinate 8,682,158 of NC_092213.1, forward strand.
CCTCTCTATGTAACGCAAAAGCAGATTAGTTCCATCAAAAAGTCTTCCTCTGGGGGTGTGATCCAGGAGTTTTATTGTCTTCTGGATTAGTTCAAAATTGTAAGGCTAAAGAGATGATTATTAGTAGTCGCAAACCCAAAATATGGGTCGGCTGTTTAACGACGGTTATAAAAAATAAACAAGTTTAGTCATCATTTAAAAATAATCAAAACTTAGCTGTATTATTAGTAAGGGGTTACGGAAATTTTTTTTAAATAAAAATGTTTAATAGAAAAATGATTAACGGCTATAAAAAAATTCAAGTTGCAAAGTCCGTATTTTCAGGAAAAAAGTGAAGTTTAGGTACCCTCTTAATTGCCGCGTCATAAAGAAAACAAATAAATTTTTGAAAAAGAAAATTCTAGATAAAAAACAAAACAAAAAATATTCTTACTTTTTAAATGAAAGGTTCAACGCTATAAAATGCAATTTAACTTTCTCACAAAGTCGTATTTTTGGAAAAAAAGTGTCAGTAAAAGAATGATGTTCATTAGATATGATCTTTGAAACCTGCTGATATAACAAAAACGGTGTTAAAAGACAAGTTAATAAAAGAGAAACAAATTTTTCTTCTTCTGAGTTCTGAAATATAACTTTAATGATGAGAATTTTATTTTAAAGCAGTCGTTGAACAGCCGACTCAATTTTTTGGTTTTACGACTACTAATGTTCAACTCCTTAGCCCTGCAATTTTGAATCCAATCCAGAAGACAAGGGAACTCCTGGATCAAGTATCAGGAGAAATTTGCCTTCGTGGAGGACTTTTTAATGTAACTAATCCACATTAGCTTTGCATGGGGAGGAAAACCACGAAAATCTCCCAAGGTTAGCCTGACGGTAAGGGGACTCTAAATCATGATCCATCTACCACTGATAACGTCAGCACTGTGTACGGCTCGAATTAGGTGCGGGATTCGCCATCACTGGGATTCAAACCCGGTTCACCTCATTGGAAGAAGGCGAACGCTCATTTGTTCTGAGCCACTACGGCTCAATCATTTCAATAAGTAATATCACACATCCATAGCTCATTTGAATTTTTTTTTTACTGAACGAAAAAATCTTAAATATTCAGAGATAGAAAATTTCGCCAACTTTTTAGAATGTTTTAATTTGTACCACTGAAATTTAGCAATATTATAAAAATACGGTATATTAAGCTCACATTTTCATTAAGATACATAAGGGGATAATTAATAAAATATACCTTTGTTCTCACATAGTTATTTACTTTATAAAATAGTTGGATTTCATGACGAAAATTCTAACGAAAGCCAGAACGTATTCGCTAATATTGCATAATAATTGTAAATGAACGGCAGATGGACATAGATAACATCAGATCGTTTATAATCACGTGACTCCCTGGTTCAGATGAAAACGAAAGGAAGCATTTTTTGCTTAATAATTAGAAATTTTAAAAAGAATGATGAAATATTTTCTAGGAGTTATGAGAGATTATGAATCGATTAAGATTTTTAAAAAAAATTTTTGTAAGTGTCCATTTTTGCTACGACGAGTTGTACCGGCGATAAATTGTGCTCGTCACGATTCCGCAATAATCGTAAATAGACGCATTTCATGGATGTAACCTCAAAAATTGTGCTGTTTCTCATAAAAAGATAAAGGTTTCGCTTTCTTAAATTAATCGAAAAACGTGCTTAATAACTGTTTATACAATCTTTTGAGATTTATAATTACACATTTTAAATTAATAGAATCTCGCATCCATACCTACATTTAAACACTGATAACATTCTGTGGACAAATGGGACTACACACTTCACACATGCTCAAATTTCAATTATTTAAAAAGTGTTCAATGAGTAAAATTTTTGGATTTATATTTATTTATTTATTTTTTTGGTTTTTTACCAAATTTATCTCTGCAGTATAGACTTTATAAAATCCGTAAAAAAATCTGCGATCTTTTAACAAATTCGGACAAAATGAGGAGGCAAAAACTAATTCCAAGAGTTGAACAACAATGCATGCAAGAGTTCTTTTTAGTTGAGATTTTGTGCTCCCACAAAGCTTTTCATTTTATCTAAAACTGAAATGAACCATTCCTTTATCATTGCTATCTGAGAGAGGATGGGTAGGAACAATTAAAGTTTAAAAATAATCAATCTTATTTGTAAGAGTTTATCTACAGTAGGTAGGTAAGGCCTAAAGAGGTTATCATTGTCAATTGTAGAATCAATAATCTGGACTATCATTGTTTGTTGATATCAGAGGTAGGATGTGCGCAAACAATTCAAGTTTAACAACAAATCAACCTTATTTGGAACAATTCATGTAAGGACAAAACAGGTTTTCATTCGCAATTGATGAAACAATCATTGTTTGTTGCTATCTGAGGGAGGAGGAGTATGAATAATTCAAGTTCAGGATAATCAACCTCCAGGAAAGATTAGGATGTGTAGCAAAAAAGAAGTAATGAATTAAAAGTGGATTGAAGAACTGGTTTATAAAAAACTGGTGATGGAGAAATCACAAACCTAAAGAGTGGAGAGACTTAAATTGACCAGCAGTACAAGAATGAATTTTAAAACCACAATGAAAATAACTGAAAGGCTAGATCACTTTATTTCACAAAATCTTTTATTACACTCACTAGAAGAATTAAGTTACTCAAAGGCAAACACAATTACGCATAAGTGAAGAAATAAAAAAATCAACGAAAAAAATGTATTATAGGCATAAGTTACAAGATCAAGGTTTTTCATGAGTATGAGAGCAATTGTGTTTAGTTAGATCAGACCTATATGAAAAATTTTGAATACATATACTACAAGAATAAGATTTCTCACCAGAATGAGAACGACTGTGCATAGTCAGATTACTTTTCTCTGAAAAACTCTTATTACATATACTGCAAGAATAAGGTTTCTCACCAGTATGGGAACGACTGTGTATAGTCAGCCTACTCTTCTCTGAAAAACTCTTCTGACATATACTACAAGAATAAGGTTTCTCACCAGTATGAGAGCGAATGTGCACAGTCAGACTTCTCTTGTATGAAAAATTCTTATTACATATGCTACAAGAATAAGGTTTCTCACCAGTATGAGAACGACTGTGTATAGTCAGCCTACTCTTCTCTGAAACACTCTTATTACATATACTACAAGAATAAGGATTCTCACCAGTATGGGAACGACTGTGCACAGTCAGCCTACTCTTCTCTGAAAAACTCTTCTGACATATACTACAAGAATAAGGGTTCTCACCAGGATGAGTGCGACAGTGTTTAGTTAGTTTACTCTTTTCTGAAAAACTTTTATTACATACATTACAAGAATAAGGTTTTTCACCAGTATGAGTGCGACAGTGTCCAATTAGTGTACTTTTTTCTGAAAAACTCTTATTACATATACTACAAGAATAAGGATTCTCACCAGTATGGGAACGACTGTGCACAGTCAGCTTATCGTTCACTGAAAAACTCTTCTGACATATACTACAAGAATAAGGTTTCTCACCTGTATGAGTGCGACAGTGTCTATTTAGTGTACCTTTTTCTGAAAAACTCCTATTACATATACTACAAGAATAAGGTTTCTCACCTGTATGAGTGCGACAGTGCCTATTTAGTGTACTTTTTTCTGAAAAACTCTTATTACACATGCTACAAGAATAAGCTTTCTCACGGGTATGAGTATGATTGTGTTTAGTTAGTTTCCACCTATATGAAAAACTCTTATTACATATACTACAGGAATAAGATTTCTCACCAGTATGAGAGCGACTGTGTGCAGTTAGACTATTCTTCCATGAAAATTTTTTACTACACATGCTACAAGAATAAGGTTCCTCACTAGTATGAGAGCGACTATGCTTATTCAGACCACTCTTCTGTGTAAAACTCTTCTGACATATACTACAAGAATAAGGTTTTTCACCAGTATGAGAGCGACAATGCACAGTCAGATTACTATTGTTTGAAAATTTTTTATTACATATAACACAGATATAAAGATTCTTATTAGTATTAACATTGAGCCCAATCATGTCACCTTCTGCTAAAAAACTCATATTGTATAAAATGCAACTGTATTAATCTGTATATAGCTAATTATTATTTCAAAGATCTAAATATATTGCCATCATAAGATTTTTTAAGAGTGAAAACTCTTACAGCAAGAGCACCAAAAAATCTTTTTGGCAAGGCCAACTGGAGTTAGAAAGAGAGGCAGACCCCGACTGAGATGGGCGGAGTGCCTCCAAAGGGACTTTACCACAATCAAGGTCAGAGATTGGAAAGCCGTGGCACGCAGAAGAAAGGATTGGTGCAGTCTTCTTGAGAAAGTCAGGGTCCACCCAGGACTGTCGAGCTACTGATGATGAAAACTCTTACGACAAGTTAGAGTGAACAATCTTATGACAAGTTAAAATACATTTTTAGAAAAACATCATTAAAAATTTTACTCAAATGTCTCTCAGAACCCTCAGTTATGGATATTAATGACTATTACTGGATATAATATTAAAAGGGTAAAGCAAAAATAGTAATTAAATTGTTATAAATACATCTAAGTTTTACAATGGAATGAATATCAAAGTAATTCATAGTAATAAATACATAGCAATAAAAAATCATAGTAATAAAAAATGCACAGTATTTTTGTAGTCATATAAGATAATGAAAATGCCTTGCTTTCTCTGTGGCTAGCAGGCAAATTTGTGTGGAGACAAATTTTAAGATAACCTATTCTTGGCTAACATCTTTGGTTGTCTTCAAGTAGCATGAAATTCAGAACAATGCACATCCAACTATAAAAAGCAACATTGAGAAAAAAATTAAAAGTCATTAATGGTCTTATAATATGTTGCGCATTCAAATTTAATAAATTTTTTACAGGACAAAATTGTCAGCCAACACTGGCTATGGAGCGATTAAAAAATTGTCTTCAAGTCCTTACTTTGGACGTCAAAAGTGCCCCAAATGTCAAAAATACATTTAAATTATTATTTTTTAGATAAACTTTTCTGAAAATTCCTTTTTTGCAACTTGTTTCTTAAATTGATGCAGTATTAGGAATAAACTTTGTAAGGTTCATCATATTTTGGGAAAAGTTTAAAAAGAAAGCTTTACATTAGGATGTTATTTTAAAGTAATCAACTTTCAGGAAGGCTTGTCAGGAGCAATTATCGCGATTAGACTACACCATTAATCAATACACCAGGATTAAATTTGCACTTTTAAAATTAAATGCATAAATTTTTAAATATCTTAAGTGCATAATTTCTAAATATCTTATAAAGTAAAAGTACAATTAAATTGCATAAAATAATAAAAAATTCGCACTTTAAAAGGTCAATATACTTGCTTAATTGCATATGCTGATACTAATGGATTCTAGTTAAAAAAAGTTTCTGATACTTCTTTTCTTAGCGTTTTACTTAATTCCTATACCTATATATATTATTACCAGTAGAACTGAATTTCTTGAATTTTGTCAATTTTGAAGATTAGTGGGGATCTTCTACTTAGGTACCTTAAAACTGCTCCCCCCTGAAAAGAAGTACTATCTCTTCCATGTGCAGTATTTCCTTTGTCCACACTATTCTTTTCTTTTAGAATGCTTCACTCTCCTTATAGAGTATCATACTAGGCAAAGGGCAGAAGATATTAATGAAAGAACCAATATAGTATTAATAAAAGGATATGCTTTCTTCCATTTGCCTCTGACAACCCCCCCACACACATTAATTTTTGGCTCTTTAAAATGCTTTACCCTAGTTCTAAGTGATAAAAAAACGACATTTTGTTTTAAAAAATTGTTCCTATCAACTATAGTGATGCTAAAAAATTAAGGACTCTTAAGGACCCCGGGAACCCTGAATATAATAATTTTACTCAAATGTCTCTCAGTAGAATGAGTTATGGAGTTATTGTTGCATACTAATAACTATTACTGGATATATTAAAAGGGTAAAACAAAAATAATACTTAAATTGCTTTAAATACATCTAAGTTTTACAATGGAATGGATATCAGAGTAATTCATAGTAGGGTGACCCGGGGTAATTCATGATCACTCTGTTTCTGGGGTAAATAATGATTACCTAAGTTTTATTTTAAAAAAATAATTTTTTTCTAAACTTGAGACATGGACAAGAATGCTTGTACACTTTACTAAGATATAACTACATTTACTTAATAATAGTTTCTTGTTTAATCTAACAAAATAAGTATATTTAAACTGCTTTCTGTATTTTCCATTTCAAAGATGGGTTTGAAAAAGTGTTCATTTCTGCAAAGATCTCCCTCCTTCTCTTAATAATAAATATTTTGAGTTACTTTCTTTTTCTTTGATATGAAAATAGTGTAAGCTCTTGTTTAATTGTTTCACATCTACTGTAAACATTATAATTGATTATAGGAAACTATATCAAATGTTGCCCCCTACAGATGGGGTAATTATTGATCACTGGGGTAATTCATGATAATTGTCATTTCTTTTCATAAATAGTATTAAAATAAATGTCTTTTCCTAAGTAACAGTTCATATTTTTCAAATGAAACTATAAAATATATTTTAACTCAATTTAATCACAAAATTTGTTTTTAACCGTATGCTAGACAAACGTGTTCCAATTTGTTTTACCTTGCTTCTATCTTAATTTTATGTGTGTACATTGTTAGAATAATTTTTAAGTTTATAAATTAGCCTAATATAAATATGGTGAGAAATTATAAGCCTAAAAAGGATACAAAGCTTCTAGAAAGCAAAATTAGTTCTAGTAATTAAAATTTCTTAATTAGTAAATTTCATTTAGTGATTGAAAATGAAAATTTCAGTGTGAGAGCTGTTGACATTCCTTACTTAACTTTACACTCTCCCTTAATGAAGTTACAAAATCTAGCAAAAGTAACCCATGTGGGAACTCTTTCTTATATTCCAGCAGAACATGAGAATAAGTTAGCTGCTTGCCTAAAATGTATGGCAGGATACAAAGATTTTTGGAAAATTTAAAGTGCTAACCTTTATTTTTGCTTTTTAAATAAATCGTTTTATTAGCTGCTTAAACATATATTTTTGGTTTATTTGTTTGATCTTAATGTTTTATTTGTTAATTACCACTGCATAATTATTTTTAAACAGCCCCATTATGATTAAAACTGGTGATCAGTAATTACCCCAGAAGTGATCA
>NC_092213.1:8689390-8703803 GCF_043381705.1 Parasteatoda tepidariorum
ACATTTCTGCAAAGATCTCCCTCCTTCTCTTAATAATAAATATTTTGAGTTACTTTCTTTTTCTTTGATATGAAAATAGTGTAAGCTCTTGTTTAATTGTTTCACATCTACTGTAAACATTATAATTGATTATAGGAAACTATATCAAATGTTGCCCCCTACAGATGGGGTAATTATTGATCACTGGGGTAATTCATGATCATTGTCATTTCTTTTCATAAATAGTATTAAAATAAACTAATAAATAGCTAATTGTCTTTTCTTAAGTAACAGTTCATATTTTTCAAATGAAACTATAAAATATATTTTAACTCAATTTAATCACAAAATTTGTTTTTAACCGTATGCTAGACAAATGTGTTCCAATTTGTCTTACCTTGCTTTTATCTTAATTTTATGTGTGTACATTGTTAGAATAAATTTTAAGTTTATAAATTAGCCTAATATAAATATGGTGAGAAATTATAAGCCTAAAAAGGATACAAAGCTTCTAGAAAGCAAAATTAGTTCTAGTAATTAAAATTTCTTAATTAGTAAATTTCTTTTAGTGATTGAAAATGAAAATTTCAGTGTGAGAGCTGTTGACATACCTTACTTAACTTTACACTCTCCCTTAATGAAGTTACAAAATCCAGCAAAAGTAACCCATGTGGGAACTCTTTCTTATATTCCAGCAGAACATGAGAATAAGTTAGCTGCTTGCCTAAAATGTATGGCAGGATACAAAGATTTTTGGAAAATTTAAAGTGCTAACCTTTATTTTTTCTTTTTAAATAAATCGTTTTATTAGCTGCTTAAGCATATATTTTTGGTTTATTTGTTTGATCTTAATGTATTATTTGTTAATTGCCACTGCATAATTATTTTTAAACAGCCCCATTATGATTAAAACTGGTGATCAGTAATTACCCCAGAAGTGATCAGGAATTACCCCAGAAAGGATCAAGAGAAGGGGTAAGTCCTGATCACTAAAAATTTAAAATATTTTATATTCTAATTAGATTTTCAAACAAAACAAGGTAGCCTGGGACTCATCTCATATAGCCTCAAACTTACAGTAAATATTATAATTCTATCTTGAATAGTTTTTTCACAAAATAGATGTTTGCATTTTTTGATCAGGAATTACCCCAGGTCACCCTAATAAATACATAGCACTAAAAAAATCATAGTAATAAAAAATGCATACAGTAAGTATTATTACAGTCATATAAGATAATGAAAATGCCTTGCTTTCTCTGTGGCTGGCAGTAGAATCAAATTTTCACCTATACCTGGCTAACAACTTTAGCACCGTGAAACTCAGAGCAACACATACAAACATAACATGGAAAAACAGCAACATGGCAAAAAAAATTTTTTTTTCTAACCATTAAAATAAATATTTAAGTCATGTCAACAGGTTCAATAAACTTTTGTACAAGGTAAAGTTAACAGTCAACACTGCTTATGTGGACGTATTGGCTGCAAGTTGTAACTTTGGACGTCAAAAATGCTTCCCGTCTACATTTAATTATTATTACTTTTAAATATAGATGGAATTAAATTGAATATATTACATCATTCTGAATTTTATTTATAGCTTGTTTCTTAAAAGGATGCATTTTTAGGAATAAGCTTTGTAAGGTTCATAATTATTTTTGGAAATATTTAAAAGAAAGTTTTACATTAAGATTCAAAATGTTCAATTTTTGATAAATTAACCACATTTTAAAAAGATTAGCTACTGGCCAGTATGAAAGTTTTCTAATTTTCTCTATAGAAGGATTGGGCTATAAATCGATGGAATTGTTTTTTTTTATTTTTGGAGATGTTTAAAAGAAAGCTTTACATTAAAGATTTAAAATGTTCAATTTTTGAAAAATTAACCACACATTTTAAAAAGTTGCTACAGTTTAAAATGCTACAACTAGCTACTGGTCAGTATGAAAGTTTTCTAATTTTCTCAATAGCTATACCCATAGCCGAAGAAAAAATCTGGTAGATTTTAGGAAATAATACAAGTTTCATGATAATTGGTGTATAATGTAAGAAATATTTTACACATAGGGAATTTTCGTTTTTTTTTTATAATCATCAAAATAGAAAAACTGCAATATTTTCCACTTATGATTGACATTAAACATATTTAAAATGTTATGTATTATATTTACTCATAATTTTGAATATTAATATACATTTAATTCATCAAAGATGAAAAGATTTTTTTAATTAATTCGAAAGAGTTCTGAATAATAATAAACTGAAAATTTTCGAGCAAGAAAAGATTTGAACTGATTTCTATAAATAAGGTAGGCTTCATTATGTATCAGTAATACTTTTTTAAATATATAAGCAATTAAGCAACAATCTCTATGAAAATTCTATTTCAATACGCATTTTTTTACAAAACTTACTTAATTTTAGGAAATTTTCTAAAATGTAAAAAAAAAAAAAACAGAAGAATTTTAATAAAACTAGTAGACCAGGAGAAACTGGAAAAATCCAGTAGAGTTCGCAGTTATCTATATGCACTGGTACAGTTAAAGAAAGATTAAATAGTTTAATGAACTAATTCAGGGATTAGTCATGGATCAGAAAGACCAGTAACTAACTATTACTAGTTCATTCACACTTTTTCATGAAGCACATTATTTAACACTAGATAGATTCCATATAATAATGCCTTGCTAAAAAACACTAGACTCCTAAATCCAAGCAATTAAACCATATATTTCATTTATTGAGATCAGAGAGCAGTTTTTTTTTTTTAAAGGCACCTTAAATTATTAATAAATAATGATTTATTTAGAATTTAGGGATGACTGTGACACAAAGTGAAAAACATTGAAAATTTTATGCGTAAAAACATGATATATAATATTCCTATTTAATAAAATTTTTTCAACTAAGATTTATAATTAAATTACCTACTAATAAAGAATGTCACACTTTTATGGCAACTAATTTAAGAAAAAACTTTTATAGAGATCCAGTAAACAAGAATAGCGACATAGGATTTTTAATTCACGTTAATACAAATCACGCAATTGATTTGATAAATACATATTGCTACACTGAAATTTTAAAACACATGAAGACGATTCAAGATGTTAGAGTTTTAAATCGTGTGATTAGATAACAATGAGAAACTCTTACATCCGTCAAATATGAAAATCAATGTTGGATACGTGGAATTCCGCGAAAAAAATCACCTGCTCTGCTCATTTTTCATATGGTATGCAATGCTACAATACTGAGCTTTGATAAGGCTATTGTTTTAACTTTAGTCATTGAAAACTGCAGAAGTAACAAGATGTTTCCAAGAAAAAAAATCAGATTGCATTTCCTTTAAATTAATGCGTTCATTTTTATCGGGAAAAAATTGTAGAGACGAAAAAAAAGGAAATTCTTCTTTGTAAACTAGTACTAATTAGCAAATAAAAGTTTATGTGGCAATATTTCTATTTCTGAAACTGATCTAAGTAAATTTTTATTAAAAATGTATCAAATGAACTTTTAAAAAAATTCTAAAATAAATTTTTGTTAATAATAACGTTTTTCTTATGTTTTAAGCTAAAAAAGATCATGCTAAATAAAAATTAAAACTCGATTAACTATAAATAATATCTATAAAATAATTTATTTAATTATTATTTTATATTAAACAAAAACTCTTACTTTTCCTTTAATTGAAACAGTGGTTTAACCAGGGCTAAAGAGAATAGAAGGGCTGGTTCACTCCTTTGAAGTATCTCTTGCCGCGCCGATCCTCCGACGTCACTCTAGTGACGTCACTTTGGCGCANATTTCATTTTTTGAGGTCAGAGAGCAGTTTTTTTTTTTAAAAAAAAGGCACCTCAAATTATTGATAAATAAAGATTTATTTGGAAGGTAGGGATGATTGTGACACAAAGTGAAAAACCTTGAAAATTTTATGTGTAAAAACACGATAAAAAGATGTATAATATTCCTATTTAATATAATTTTTTCAACTAAGATTTATAATTAAATTACCTACTAATAAAGAATGTCACACTTTTAGGGTAACTAATTTAAGAAAAAACTTTTACAGAGAACCAGTAAACAAGAACAAAGGATTTTTAATTCACGTTAATACAAATCACGCAATTGATTTGAGAAACGCGTAAATACATAATGCTACACTGAAATTTTAAACCACATGAACACGATTCAAGATGTAAGAGTTTTAAATCGTGTGATTAGATTAACAATGAGAAACTCTTACATCCGTCAAATATGAAAATCAATGTTGGATTCGCGGAATTCCGCGAAAAAAATAAAATGCTCTGTTCATTTTTCATATCGTATACAATGCTTCATTATTGAGCTTTGATAAGGTAATATTAAATTCTGTTGTTTTAACTTTAGTCATTGAAAACTGCAGAAGTAACAAGATGTTTCCAAGAAAAATAAATCAGATTGCATTTCCTTTAAATTAATGCGCTCATTATTACAGGAAAAAAATTCTAGAGATTAAAAAAAAAAAAAGGAAATTCCTCTTTGTAAACTAGTACTATATAGCAAATAAAAGTTTATGTGGCAATATTTCTATTTCTGAAACTGATCTAAGTAAATTTTTATTAAAAATGTATCAAATAATATTTGCAAAAAATTCTAAAATTAATTTTTGTTAATAATAACATTTTTCTTATGTTTTAAGCTAAAAAAAATCATGCTAAATAAAAATTAAAACTCGATTAACTATGAATAATAGCAATAAAATAATTTATTTAATTATTAATTTATATTAAACAAAAACTCTTCCTTTTCTTTTAATTGAATCAGTGGTGCAACCTGCAAAAAAAGAAACAAACAAAAGATTTAAAATTATTGATTCTGGAATTTTCTTGAGAAAAAATATTAATACTGAATAACAAATTTTTAAATACTGAACTGAATGGTACAAACATAATACCGAATTGTGCTAATATAAAAAAATATTAGATAAATTCCACGGTGTCCGACGTAAAAAATGAACAGAAATTTTTTAGAAAAGCTCTCTTTTAAAATATAAGTTAAATTTAAAATCAACAAATTTTTATATCAAATATTTAGTACATCATAACCTATCGAAATAATAGAAATTCTAATAGAAAACCACTGGTACAAATGCAGAAAGTTTTCTTGACCGATACATATGCTGAGAACTCTCTTGCCACATGAATCTTTCCACCATACATTGATGTTCAATATTTTGAAGGGAGACATGAGACATTATAAATTTCAGCTTTTCAAAGTTCTGATTCATGTACTTTAATGGATAAAAAATTCAAGAAAAAAAAGTTATCAGCTATTTTGTTAATTAAAGTCACCATTTTTTTTGTTGACTGGCCATGTGGCAATTGGTCATTTTTAGATCTACTAATAACCATAGTAAATATTGAAAGTAATTTAATTAAATTGATTGGTTGAAAATATTGTTAACTCAATTAAACAAACATTTAGGTATATTTTTTTTGTAAATTATCATAGCTTACTTATCATGGAATTTATTATAGCTATGATTTATTGACAATATTTATGTCCATAGATGCAGAAAATTCTTAGCCTAATATTTCCACAGAAAGAATTTTTTTCAAGTTTTAAAAAATTAAAAATATTTACCCATTTTTCTTATGAGTTTAGTATAATAGTTTTTTCGCAATTTGTGTTGTAACGTGAAGTTTATGTATTGTTTAAAAAGTTCTTATAACAAAAACAAAGAAAAAAAAATTATTACATTTTAGACAATTTTTGAATAAATAAGCATATGTATTATAAATAATATAAATCAAAATATATTAAAATAGTAATAAATATTTAATTTAAATTTAAGATCCCACTCAAAAACTCAAGAAATTATAACTAATAAATATCAAAATTAACATAGAACATTTTTCAAAAAAATTACGAAAAATTACACAAAGCAACACTTTTAACAATATTTTTTTTTTTTTAAGAAACGTGTTTAGACCAATGCTGACTAAATTTTCCACAAAACCTCGTTTGTGTGATAGGACATATTTTGCTCCCTTGCATACAAATAACAACAAATATTGAGAATCAAACAAAAAATTTATTAGTAGAGATCAGTAGTAGAATAAAAATCAATATTTAGATATATAATAATTAAGAACTGATAGTTATTTACAAATAATTGTAATATTGATCATAAAGTAATAAGCTTGCCATGATCTAGAAAAAAACATTCAATAGCTTAAATAATTTAAGCTATATAAAATCATAATTATAGTAGTATATGTAATGCAAGTACAGTAGAGCGCCGATTATCCGAACGACGTCCGAATTCGTTTTTTTTTTTTTTCAAGTTTAGAATACTTTTTAACTTATCGACAATTTTTCTAAATTTGGAAGAATAAATAATTTCCACTACATTTGATGACCATATTTAATTTACGACCTTTCTTAACAGTTTTCTAATAGTAGTCATACATACATGTATTTGTTATACATAGGGCCCGACTTAGCCTAATTGGGACCCAGGGCAACAACTTCTTTGGAGGCCACCGTCTACGTCACTAGTGAAGATTTGATTGAACTTTATGTAGGTATTTAAATTTTTCACCTCATTATACATAGATAACAAGAAAATTGGCTGGAACCTAAAATAGGTATAAAGTCTCCCTCTCCAATGGTCAGACGAAATATCGTTCTGTTCATTGTCCATTTTATTGATTTTCTGACAATTCTATATCCATCATGCCGACTACTGTTTTCTGATTGTTAACTTTGTCATCTAGATGCGAAAAATTCAAATCCTTGTTGACATTATGGCGGAACTCGGGTAAATTTTCGCAAATGCGATAGCTCAATTAAGCCTATCAGAAGCCTGTATTTTTGTAAACCTATTGCATTTTGCGATATGTAAAAATACAGGCTTTCGATTGGCCAAATTTGTCCATCGTAATTCTGAAAATTTAGCTGAATACTCTATTCCGCACTAGAAAAACATGAATTTACGAAAAAACTTTGCGTTCATACTAGAAGAAGCTAACATAAAAGTGACAGATTTTACTCTGTACTGATATTTTGTTTAAAAAATGCTAATAAAAGGAAACCAAAAATAAACTTTCATTTCAATTTGGGGGTCCCTTCTGATGTGGGGCTCGGGGCAACTGCCCCTGCCTTTGTCAGGTTATGGTTATAGAGTTAAACCTACATACCCCTTTAGCCCTCTTCAACTGAAAGTTATCTTCCAGGAATGCGAACTTCATTTTGAAAGTCTACAACGTCAAAATTATGTTGATCCAGTTCAGTTGATTTATTTAAAAAGAATAAGGTATATGACAGCTCAAAAAAGAACATCTTCTTTGAAACAAGTCTTCGCTGGATTTCTTTTGCAATGCAAAATAAAGAAAAAATGTGGTAAAATCAGTAATTGTCAAAAAAAATTATAAAAAGCTGAAATATGATAAAGAAATTCAAAATGAAAAAAAAAAGCGTTTAAAAAAATAAATAAAAATTTTTTTTTAACACGCTCGAGCTATTTTAGATAGTACTGCCAGTCCTAAGCCGTAAAAAGTCAGAAGGGAAGTTAGTGCATAAATAATAATTCTTTAAACTAGATTTTAAACAACTATCCGAAATTTTCATTATCCGAACCACGTTCGGTCCTGAGCAGCTCGTATAATTTGCGCTCTACTGTATTGTGTATGATTTACTATCTAATAAAATGTCCCCAATGACAAAAAAAAAATAAGCTTGTCCCAGGTTTTTAGCAGTTAATGAAAGTTTTCGACTGGTTTTTATTGTGTCATGTCAAAAACCAGTTTCTGACACAAAAACTTTTTAAGAGATCATACTGCATAGTATATTTTAATTCATAACCATTGCTAAACAGTCAACCTAATTTTGAGTTTACAACTACCAATGTTCAGATGTATAGCCTTGTAATTTTGAAATTAATCAAGAAAACTTCAGAATTTCTGGATCAGGTATTGCGAGAAATGTGCTTTTGTCGTGGACTTTTTGGTAGAACTAACCAGCATTTGCGTATAGAGAGGAAAACCTCCTATGGTTAGTTTTACGCCAAAGGCTCTAACCCATGATCCGTCTATCACTGAGAATATTTTACGTCATTATTGTCGGAATTCGTATCAACCAGTCATCATTGGGATTTGAACTAAAGTCACTTCATTGAGAGGCAAGGACTTTTATTGTATAGTTGAAATCTTTCCTTTTCTTTTATTAAAAAAAAAAAATCATATAGTTGCTTGCCCTGGGGAGACTACCAATTATTGGACCCTTTCAATAGGCACCTTTCAGTGAAGTTATTTTTAGTTTCTCGGGATTTTGGCGTAGATCATGATCAGAAAACATTTCCGAAAATGTCGCTTTTAAGTCATTTTCCGTATTTTCTTCGAGAAAACAAAAAATTGACAAAACAAGAGAGATATCTTATTGTAAAGTAATACCGAAAAAATTCGTATGTTCAATTTTTTAATGTACCAACTGAATCATACACAACATGAGTACTCACTATTGCTTTATAACGAAGATTTTTTCTTTATTTTAATTGCTTTTTTTTTCTTCACACAATTTTTAATTAGGCTCTCTTTTAGTACGATGAAAATAATGACATTAGAAGATAAGATAATGTTCATGCAAATAAACTGAATAAATATTTTTTACAAATACTCTTTTTATAATTCTTGTTCAAGATTCAAATGGCACCCAGTGGCCAGTGTTTAGCTGCCTATTTCTACACACTTAAATTATTCACAATCACAACGGACTATAGGGGGCGTTGCTGTATGAGACGAATAGCTGAGATTTCTATGGATGGTGTTCCTACACTATAGGATGCACTGCAAGCTCATTACCGCCTATACTTCCGGGTTACTGTTTCCGGCGTATTTAAAGCCATTTAGCTCATTACGTGATCACTGAGTTTTGAAACTCTCTTGAGTTAATGCTCCTATACTATGAGAGCTGAATTATCAACTATGGAGAATTTCGCAAGTTACCGTAATGTTAATATTAGCGTGCGAGTTTGAAGACTATTTGGTTACCTAAAATTATTGATAAAGGTGGTTATGCGGCAGTAAATTGCACAAACAGTTCCAAAAAAAGTCTTTTGAGTTAAAAGTATGTTCAAATTTCCTTCAAATATGAAAAGAAAGAAGAAATGGATAATAAATTGCAGAAGATACAACTGGTAATCTGGAAGTGGAGCTCGCTTATGTGAGGTAAATACTCATTTATTTATAATTTATTAGATTTATTTACTTATACATGTAGTATATAAACGATATTAAGTTGTTAGTTTTTAAAGTTAAGTCAAGTTGTTGTTTTTAAATGCTTGTTTTCGTCTATTTCTGTAGTTGATTTACGTCGCACTAGAGCTGCTCAATGGGCTATTGGCGACGGTATGGGAAACATCCCTGAGGATGATCCGAAGACATGCCATCACAATTTTGGTCCTCTGTAGAGGGGATGGCACCCCCGCTACAGTAGCCCGACGACCTGCACGTGAAGGCGAGCACTTTACGGTAGAAAAGTTTAACGAAGACCCATACCAGACTACGATAACGAGGACCAATTTTTTTAAAAAACAACTAAGTGGATAACTTGCAGGGTTACTTGAATTGTACAGTTTTAACTATGTACTAAATATAGGAATATTCATTGAAAATTGCATTTTTTAAGTATATATTTATTTAAAATATGACTTTTAAACAATATTTATTGATTTATTTAACAATTTTAAGTGCTTATGTGCAATAAAACTAATAAATAAAGGCGAGAGATTAGCTGAATAAGTATTCGCCAAACTTATTCCAGAATCGCCAAGTTTTGCATTCACTTTTAAGTATTTGTTTTTGTTTAAACAAATATTTACCTGTGTTTTATTGCATTCCTTTTTATTTCACTAAGATCAAGTAGTTACTTTCTAAATCTTGGCAAATTTAAATTTGTTTTTTAGTTAGTTAAGGTAATATATCGCCTAAAATTCAAAATTTTTTTAACATTTATCATAAGAAATCTATTTAATATACTACCTTTCATCTATTTTTGGATCTACCAATATTTTTTTTTCTTTGAAATTCTTGCGTTAAATTGCTGAAAAAATTAGTTTCTCTGTTAGAAAATTTCACAGCAGTATGTTTAAAAGTTGCGAACTCTAAATTTTTTTAATGTGATTTAATTTAAGTAAGAAAATTAAAAAAAACGTATTCTAACTATTTTTGCAGGTTCATTTTGAAGAATTTTAACTAACTATATAGTAGAAAAGATGGTCACAATAAATTAAGACCTGATGCTATTCTAACAAGTTTCAATGTTCAAAATTCCGAAAAAATTCCTCAAAAAAGACTAAAAGAAATAGGCTGTCCAAAACCTGAATCAGATTTAGAAAAGCTTGAATCTAATATAAGTATAAATTTACTAATTCTTCTCCATTTGCTTAGTTTTTATTATTAAAGGACCAAAAATGTGTGTAAAAACTATTTCTATCTAGCAATGAATACCATATAGATTAATTTTTTTAAAATTGTATTCCTTATTTATGTATTACTTATTTAAATAAATGTTATGAAAGTGTGATTTGAAAGAAGATCTTTATTTAAATAAATCATTTAATAATTTATAATGCGCCGTTTCTTATCCTTCTCATAAAACTCTAGTTTCTATTTATTCTATTAATTCCATTTATATAATAATGATGGCTAAAAATCTTAATTCGTCTTGTCCTTTTATGTTTTAAGGAAAATTCAATGTCTCAATTAAAAACACTAATTTTAAATCAATTCTTGATTTCAAAACAAAATTTATTACTTCTCATGGTTGTAGACATTAACATTTAGAATATTGCATGAGAAATTATTTTGATTTTAAAAACATGCTTAAAAATATTTCAGGTCAAAACATGTTTTTCTTCCATTTTAATTTTGTTACAAAAAAAAAAATCTGGAAAGAAATTTAAAAAACCCAGATCTAATTGAATTATAAAATTTCGTACGAAATTTACTTTGAAATCATGTATAAAAAAAAAAAGAAATTATGTAATTGGCATGCACAGATTTTAATTTAAAACTTTAAATCGGTCATAAAATTTGCAGTGAATTTTTATAAGCATTAGAAAAAAAGTTTCCGAAAAACAATGTCAATCGTTGCACGCTTTTCTTTACTGATTATCCTATAGTTGAGGTTAACGTCGTTTTTAGCGATAAGTCGCCAACTCTTGTAGCTCTTCATTATTGGCAGAAAAGCTTTTGCTCCAAAATAAATTATAAGTCAGCCTGTCTAATTCAGGGGCTCTATCTTGAGTTGTATATCTTGTATATTTGCTACCTGGTTTATTATTTGGGTTTAAAAAATAATCTCTATAAGAATTGTCATTTGAAGACGTAAGGATCGTAATTTTTTTATTATTTCCAATAGCAAGGCAAATTACATTTCTAAAAAGACAAGCCAATGCAAAATATGAGCAAGCAAACTAAAAATATTGACAGAAGTTATTGAAGTCTCTCTAAGCTCTCCAATGCAGTCGGCAGAGCGCATCGACACAAACGAGCTTTATTCAGAGGTTCTCCCAGATCGCATGATGAACAAAGAGGGGAGTCAAAAATACCAATTGTATGGAGATGCTCACTCAGGCAGTCATGTCCCGTAAAGCATGCCAAAATTGTAGACCAGTTAGCCGTAGAAATACGTTGCCCAGGGCACACCACGAGGAGGTAGGTCTACGCTGCACCCCAGAATCGCCATTTGAAGAAAAGAATTGTCATAAAGCACTTCCTGCCTAGTCAACAGTATACCAACTTGAAAACTTAAACCTAAAAGATAATTTGTAAAATGGTCCTATTCTCGCTACTCGAACAATATGATAAATCTAACATATGATGATGCATGGCTTGCAATAAGAATAAACAGTAATAGTAAAAGGAAGCCAAATCGGGACTACTACAAATCTAGCAATCACGCCCCCAATTTAGCGACACATGTATAAATAAGCAAAACAAATTTTTACTTTAAATTCACCAGAATTACTTAATATTATTAATATCTTATGAAATACAACAGATCTGAGTTCAGAAATTATATTGTTTATTTCCTTTATTAAAAACGAAACTATCTGTTTGAAAATATCACCTCGTAGAATAAGCTGTAGTAAGCAGTTGTACACTTTCTAATCGGAAGTAGAGCAGGTAAAGAGTTCGATATTATTGTTGTTTACAATTATATTGAAAACACCATTCATATGAACAATCATTCAGGAGACGTCTGTTATGTAGCGTTTAGCATTATAACGTTCCTTCTTTATTGTGGCTTATTAAATTTAAAAAGGAAAATTTTTGATATTCTTTTTTATGCAAGCGAAAACAAAGTAGTATCTCTTTTTCTTACCAAAGGAACATCTAAAACCCATAGAAAAATATTTGTAAATGAACAGGAAAAAAGATATGTACCTTCTTATTAAAGTAAAGAATAATTTTCGAAACGCAATTTACATTTATTGAAAAATCAGCATTTCTTTTTTCATATCGCGGTACTAAAAAAAAATAATTGAATTTATTACTGTGTATGAATTAGGGCCATTTCTAGTATCGCCATAATAGATGCAACACATTTCGAAACATTATTTGCTTTTTTCGCCAATATACAGTCCCAAAATTGTTAAGTGAAGAACATAAATCACAAAAAATCTTCCGATTACTTCAGAATCATTCCTTTTTAAAATTATGTTATTGATAAAGAAACACTTTTCTGTTATATGGAAAGAAATGATAATTTCGTAGTCGTCAATGTTTCTGATGATGTGAAAAAAGACCGCCTATTGTTTACTTCTATTGTTCTGTGTTCTTTATGTTCTGTTCTTTATGTTATTTATTAATGTTCTGTGCACTTAAACAATTTGTTTGCTCTTTTTGAACCAGAAAAATATCTGAAATACTTGAAATATGGCGAATTTGTTCAATGTTTCTCGCATATGCTCATGTTAAGGAAACTTATTGTGGGGAGATTTCCGTATTGTGATCTGTGGCAAAATAATCGCCAAGTCTTGGCAACTTTCAAGCAGCAGCCCGTGAGAAGCTTAAAAAAAAGCATCTCAAAAATAGATCGACTCGAAATGAATAACTCGCAGCCACTCCCTTGCAAACATCTACCTGTTTTTTTATTTTTAAATTGCAAGTTTAAAATTTATTTGCCACTTTGGCGATTGAAGTTGGCACAGCAGATCACGATATGGAAATATCTCTCATATTGTAGTGTCCCAACATTGCTTATCTACATATAAAATAGAAAAACAATCCATAGCTGAATTTGTCGCAACTTTGCTGTTGTGATGACAGCCGACGTCACCTTCCGTTATCACTACGAGTCAATGACGACAGTCTGTAGTTTCTGAGCAGCGGCGCTGCCTTACCTTTCCAGTATATTCTTCGTTTAATCTTGAAAGTATATTCTTCGTTTACTCCAGTTTTTTCCATTTCGTTTCTAAATATTTCAAGTTCTTTTTCTGTCTCTGTTTCTATTATAATTCCTCCATTTCTAACCTTCCCAACCCTTTTCACTGCAATTTTCAACTTGGCAGGATCAATTCGATTTGTTATATCTGTTTTTGTTTTGTCCGATCCCACATCATTTGCCATTGGTCTTATAATTGCTATATGTTCCTTCTTCTTTTTGGTATTTATGGTCCTGTTATTCCTATTGTTCTTGACGATATCTGCTTAAGTTTTCCTGTTTCTCTCTGCTTGTTTGTGTCTTCTATTAACGGAACTAGGTAAGTACGATTCAATGCGGAGTATTCATCCATCTTGGACTTAGAACTGCAATTTGACCGAGTTCTAATGGGGCCCCCAAAAGTCTAAAATCTCATTGCATTAATTGTTTTTTTTTTTTTTTTAAATTCTAACTCAATTATTATTTATAACTTAAGAGGGCCCCCAAACCCCACTTTTTTCTTCTTTTTTTTAAAGTTTTATTCAGAGCTGAGGCCCTCTGAAGCCCATAATATACATATTTTTTTCTTTCTTACACTGTTGGATTCTTTTCAAAATCTAATCGCAGTGTTTACAAATATAAAATTGTTACTCTTCACTTTTCTAACTAAAAGAGCAATAAAAAGCTCTTTTCACTAATGAAAATATCCCCACTTTCGTAGCTACCACCCACAGAGTTGTCAAATAGCCTTCTCACCTTACACTGTGGGAAAATGTCTTTAGCTTCTTTATATTGCCTCGGGGCTCTTTTTTCCTAACTTCGAAAATATCAGATATCCACAGAAACACCCCTTTGTCTGATTTCTGCTCATAAATTTCTAGGAAGAAAAATTTCTTGGACTGTAAATAGGGGGAGAGTCTTCTTAGAATTCCATTGGGTCACTCTGTCTTGAGATTTCCATAGTGCCTTTAAATTGGGCCTCGTTCAATTCTAAATTTTCTTTCATAGAAAATGTATATAT